>NW_026867483.1:0-124370 GCF_020745735.1 Hemiscyllium ocellatum | reverse complement strand
CCACCGGACTCAAAACAGTAACACTGTTGTCTCCTCATATGATGCTGCCAGAACTATTGCTTTGTCCAATCATTACTGATTGTTGTGAAAGTATTCTTTTCGGGAGGGAAATCTACCATTCACAACCCTACACATGTGTGCGCACGCTCACATCATGTGACTCCAGACCTACTACAATGTGGTTGACTCTCAACTAAGTTCTAGCATGTAGCCAATTGCTCGGTCCAAAGGCCATGAAGGATGGTGAGGCGATGGTTGGACATGCGAGCACAACCCATCCCTCAAAATATTTTTCTTATATATTATAAAGCATAAGTTAATGAAGGACAGCCAAAACAAACTGCTATGGGAAGGTCATCCCCAACTAACTTGATTTCTTGTAGTTATAAATGTTGTTTTTAAATCTTCTTCAGCGCGAGGACATTGGTTCCATCATTGTTGCAATACTGCATGCAATTCTGTGCTTTCTGATACAGGAAGGGTGTTATGAAATTTGAAAGGGTTCAGAAAACATTTACAAGGATGCTGCCAGGGCTGGAGGGTTTTGAGCTACAGGAAGAGGCTGAATAGATTGGGGCTGTTTTCCCTGGAGCTTTGGAGGCTGAGGAGTGACTTTAAAGACATTTATAAAATCATGAGAGGCATGGGTAGGGTAAATAGGCAAGGTCTTTTCCCTTGGGTGGGGGAATCCAAAATTAGAGGGCATAGGTTTAAGGTTAATGGCAAATGGAGTTTAATATAGATAAGTGTGAGTTCTTATATTTTGTATCGTCAAATCAAGACCGGAATTTCATGGTGACTGGTAGGACTTTAAGGAGTGTAATGGAACGTAGGGATCTTGGAAGGACTCTAGCAAATTAGAGTCGAGATAAGCACCAAATAATAACACATACCAACAAGCACCAAATCTGTTTCATATGCAGGATTTCAAACCAAGAGATGTAGGGATGCAGGTTCATCGCACCTGGAAAGTGGAGTCATGGGTAGACAGGGCGGTGAAGAAGACTTTTGGCATGTTTGCTTTCATCAGTCAGAGCACTGAGTACAGGAGTTGGATGAATTGTTGCAGCTGTCACAGATTTCACATAACACAAGATGTGACCCTGTCCTCCCCTGACTGACTGTCCCTTTGCACATCAGGGGGAAGACACCCCTTTAATTGTGATGATCAGGAAACATGCCATCCTTCAAAAACAGGGCTGTGTTCACAAATATTTGGACAGAGGAAGGAAGTTGAAGTTTGGGTGAAGATCAATCTTCATTCAGAGAGAGAAGAAGAGCAGCAGCAGCTTCAGAAATTCATGGTCCAACTTCTGAAAAGACCTTGTCTGATTTGCAGTTGTTTCTGGGCTTGTAATACCGTACTGCAGCATATTGTAGATCTTCAGTAAGAACGTCAATACTGCACTAGAGGTCCATTCAGCAACTTGAGTCCATGTGAACTCTTTGTTGAGGTATGCAGTCTGCCCCATAACCCTGTTGGTTTACAGTTACATATAGATCTACACAAAGATCTTTGGGATTGAGAGGAAAGAATGTTCCACAGTAACTAGAATTACGTTTAGATTTTCTGTCATGGACTGACTGTGATGATCCTTGCAATCACTTCACAAGAATATTACAAGAGAAGAATTTGGAGGCAGAAATCTCAGACCAAATATCACATCAAAGTCTGACAGTCACTTGATTCACGAGGACGTGGATATTGATGACCTTGAAAACAAAGAGGAGAAAGTCTGTCTGCTTAGTTAGGTTTTAAACGTCAGTGTGACTGGAACCTTAGAGTCTCACATACCCACACACCAGAGTAGTGACTGGAACAAGCTTTACAGACTGAATGAGAGTGTTCCAATTATCAGAGGTTCACCAGTAACACCACACACATGCTGTAAGTGTGAGCGAGTTTTCAACTGATTGTTAAGGTCAGAGACAGACGAGGGCACCTGCACTATGGAGAAACCGTGGAAATGTGGGGAGTGTGGGAATGGTTTCCCTTCGCCATCTGCGCTGGAGATTCATTGGCGTTTGCACGTCGGGCAGCGGCTATTCACCTGTACTCATGCAGGAAAGGCTTCCCTCAGTTACACCACCTCCTGGCCCCCAGCGGGTCCACACCAGCAAGAACCCGTTCATCTGCCCCGTGTGTGGGCAGGGCTTCACTCAGTCACACCAGCTGTTGCCGCACCAGCGGATGCACACCGGGGAGAAACCATTTTCCTGCTCCGTGTGCGGGAAGGGCTACACCCGGTCGTATCACCTGCTGCTCGGCTTCCACGTCCACACTGGGGAGAAGCCGTTCACCTGTCCCGTGTGGAGCAATGACTTCTGTGATTCCTCCACCCTGCACAAACACCAGCACATCCACACCAAGGAGCAGCCGTTCACCTGTCCAGTGTGTGGGAAGGGCTTCACCCAGTCGTGCAACTTGTGGAGACACCAGCAACTTCACAAGTGAGATTGCGCAGGGATTCGGGTTGGATTCTGCTGTTACCGCTGCTGAGAGTCACATCTTGAACCCTGTTTAGTGGGTGAAGTGGGAGGGGTAAGGGGTTCCTTTATGCTGACTGGTCGCTCTCACACCCACTTTACTTCCAATGGGGGCTGATGCTCTCTGAGCCTGGGATTGCACCATCCCTATGGAACAGTCCACAGAAGTGGCTGAAGTGCATTTAGATCTGAAATAGATACATTTGTCTCTGTCCCATTGAGTCTCCAGCACAGTCGATCTAATTGGCCTCTGTCAGTGTTTATGCTACACCTGAGCATCCACCCACCCCTTCATCAGCATACAGGTATCCCCTGTTTTTGAAAGTTCACTTTACCCCCTACCCCCTCCCCATCCAAGCCTGTGCCAATTCTTAATCCTAACTTAGATCTGCTATTTATTGCTGATGTGTGGTTCCTGTCCCTGTATTCACCTCCCATTCATGTGTCTATCCAGATATACCTTAAGTGTTGCTAAGGTGCCTCTTTCCACTCCATCCAATGGCAATGCATTCCAGGCATCCAGCATCCAACTGTGTGAAAAATCTTCCCTTTCAATTCTCCCCCAGACTGTCCCCTTCTCACCTTGAACCTGTGCCCTCTTGTAGTTGACTTTTCCACTCTGGGGAGGGGGAAAGCCTCTGACTATCTAACAGACTATCTGGCCCAACACCAAACATCCAAAGAATAATCCACACAGACCCATTTCCCTATCCCTATTACTCGACATTTACCCCTGACTAATGTACCTAACTTTCAATTCTTGAACACTGTGGGGCAATTTAAGCACGGACAATCCAACTTAACCTGCCAATCCCTGGGCAGTGGGTAATTTAGCATAGCCACTCCACCCTAACCTACACATTTGGATTGTGAGAGGAAACCGGAGGAAACCCATATCGACACAGGGAGAATTTGCAAACTCCACACAGACAGTTGCCTGAGACTGAAATCGAACCAGTTTCCCTGGCGCTGTGAGGCATCAGTGCTAATGATTGAGCCACCATGCCACCCCCATCCAGCCAATCGGTGTGTCTCATCATTTTGTCGAGGTCATCCCTCCGCCTCTATCTTTACAGTGAAAATAATTCAGGTTTACCCCATCTCTTCTCATAATGAGACCTCCAGACCAGGCAATGTCCCAGTGAACCTTCTCTATACCCTCTCCCCAGAGCATCCATGTCCATGTTATCCATGTCCTAGTGAACCTTCTCTATACCCTCTCCCCAGAGCATCCATGTCCATGTTATCCATGTCCTAGTGACCCTTCTCTATACCCTCTCCCCAGAACATCCATGTCCTAGTGAACCTTCTCTATACACTCTCCCCAGAGCATCCATGTCCATGTTATCCATGTCCTAGTGACCCTTCTCTATACCCTCTCCCCAGAACATCCATGTCCTTCCGCAATATTCTGAATGTGAACGGAATAAATCGCTGTAACATAACTCGCCAACTCTTACACTCAAGGCAAGCGTGCTGTGTGCCTTCTTGATCACGTTACCCACCTGTGTTGCCACTTTTGGAGATCTATATGGCCAGATCTCTCTGTATGCCGGTGCTTCTATGTGGTCTGAAATTTATCGTACAATTCTTGTATTTCCTATGTATCTGTATCCAGCTTTACCTTAATTGTATTCCCCTCTTTATGTCTTTTCCCCTCTTTATCTCTTTTCCCCAATCCTCACCCCCTCCACTCATCAGCATATCATAAGACTATAGGAGCAGAAATGATGCCATTCAGCCCATTGAGTCTGCTCCACCATTCAATCACGGCTGATAAGTTTCTCAACCCCATTCTCCCCGTAACCTTTGATCCTCTTGATACTCAAGAACCTAGTTATTCCCATCTTAAATGTATTCAGTGATCTGGCCTCCACAGCCTTCTGGGACAGTGAATTCCATAGATACACCACTCTCTGCCTGAAGAAGTTCTCCTTATCTCCGTTCTAAAAGGTCTTCCCTCTACTTGAAGGCTGAGCCCTCGGGTCCTAGTTTCTCCTACCAATGGAAACATTTTCCCAACATCCACTCTGTCTAAGCTGTTCAGTATTCTGTAGGTTTCAATTAGTTCCCTTGTCATCTTCTAAACTCCATTGAGTATAGACCCAGAGTCCTCTGATGTTCTTCATATGTTAAGCTTTTCAATCCTGGGACTTTTCTCATCAACCTCCTCTGAACATGTTCCAGGGCCTGTACATCCTTCCTGAGATATAGGGCCCAAAACTGCGTACAATACTCCAATTGTGGCCTGACCGGAACCTTATAGACCCTCAGAAGTACATCCCTGTTTTTATATTCAAGTCCTGTCCAAATAAATGCCATTGTTGCATTTGCTTTCCTCACTACTGACTCAACCTGTAAGTTTACTTTGACAGAATCCTGAGCTAGAAGTCCCAAGTCTCTTTACTCTTCAGATTTCTGAATTTTCTCCTCATAATCCTTCTGTTCCAAGGTAGCAGCAGAGAGTTCCAGACACATCGATTTGTATTCAGGGATATCCAAGGATCTCAAGAACTGCCAGTATCTCAGAAAGAATCGGTATTCCGGGAGGAGGCAGAGAGGAGCGTGGTGTGCACCTGTAAACTCCAGAACTTCCCCCAACTTCATGAGTCAACAATAACTTTTTCTGACCAAGAAACGAAAGGGCCGGCGAGAACTGTGACACTACAGGAACTGAAATTAGGCCATTCAGCCCATTGAGTCTGCTCCACCATTCACTCATTCTGGAGTATCAAGGGGTTCAAAGGTTACAGGGAGTTCAAAGGTTACAGGGAGAATGGGGTTAAGAAACATATCAGCCATGATTGAATGGCAGAGCAGATTCAATACGATAAATGGACTAATTTCTGCTAGTTAACCATCCCTGGGAAGAAGGAGGCAACACAATAAGTTGTTTCTTGGGACAGGCAAGATAATGTTTAATAATGGTGTGACAAAAGGACAATTAATTCTGCCTGTGGAAGGAAAGCCTTGACATAGAGGGGTTAATTGCAGAGCAGGCTGTTTCAAACAGACAGCTAACCCTCAAGGATAAGAAGGGAAGCTACAGAGCTGAGGTCTCCAGCAATGGGAGGTGATGTTAGAGTCTTAAAAAATAGTCACACCACAGATTTGAAAATGAGGAAATGCCACCAAAATTCAACTCCAGAACGATGCTGCAGCAGTAGTACTTAGAAGAATAATACTGCATCAAACCCCTAGACACTTCCAGAGATGGGCACTGTCAGTGGAAACCCAGTTAAATTCAGCTATCAACTGGGTGATAGCCAAGTTTGGGGGGTAAAGCTGAATGAACTTGAGGGGTTTTATTTGTGGTTGCTAAGTGCAATAAAGTGCAAATCATTGTTTCAGCAGTTGGTTCTCTGTGCAGTTTGAGTCAGGAGCCAAATTAAGGTGATTCACCCACAACCACACCAAGAGGCTGGGATTAATATTGACTCTATTGCATTCAAGAGAATGTCATCAATACTGTTATAAAGCGAAGGCTGAACCGCCCCCACCCCCCCACTCTCCAAGATCTCAAACCAAAACGTCTAAAGAGTGGCACGTTGCCCTTTAATCTGTAAAGTCAGTGTGATAAGTGGTGTAACCTGCTGTAGTGTTAAAAATAAATCTCCGACACTTTAAAATCAACAATCAGCAATTTATTTACCCAACTCTCACAGTGAACAAATGAACAAAGCTACTAACAAACTGAATAAATCCTTCTTAACTACTAAGTATTCTGGAATAAATCCTTCTTAACTACTAAGTATTCTGGAATAAATCAAGATTCTCTGGTATACTGTTCCAATCAATACATGTCCCACTCAGATAACACAAAATAGAATTTAATCGCTCAGATTACAACCAGGTTGTGTGTCTTCCGGAATATTCTGTGCCATCTTCTGTCGGGGATGCCTCCTCCGATTCCTCTGTCAGGAATGCTCTTCTCTGTTTTTCTAAATGATGCTTTCTCTAATACACAGATGACTGAGAGCACGGATTCTTTATGATAGGATTGGTCCTGTTGTCAAAACTTTAGGATTTAAATTTAATAAGTTTTTGGTAGCCAATGGGGTTGATTTAAATTGATTGGTGAAATTGAAAACCTGTTTCTTGTCCTGCTAACTGCATAACCTTTTGATTCAAATGTTTCAGTTCAGCTGCTTTTTGTTGTGATCATGCTGCTCCTTTAAGAAGATTATGTTGTTGGTTTATTTTCAGAAAAGGTTGTAAATGGCACAGCTTCCCATTCGTCTAGGATTAAGGTTTTCACTAATGGTTAACAGATACTGGCTAAGGCAACAATCAGGGAAAAGGGTTTGACTTTTTTTTTCTAAAATACTTCTACAATGAAAGGGCAGTTGTCCCATTCTTTTCCACTGGTTTTGGTTTTAGCAAGCAGTCTGTCTGAAGCTGCTGCAGGAAGAGATGTTTCCTGATTCAACAGATGTTTCTGGCTGACTCTGAAGCTTCCGGGAAAATAGTACCAGCGTATTCAGCCTCTCCCTGTAGCTAAAACCTTGCAGCCCTGGCAACGTCCTTCCAAACCTTTTCTGAACCATTTCAAGTTTCACAATGCCTTAAAAAGACGTCAACTTTGCTCGACTAATGTGGGAGAATTTTCTGCATGACGCGTTGTGTCTGAAAGAGCCCTCCTGTGTGCTGTGACAGAGCTACAGTGACTTTCAAAAGCCTGACAAATGCTGTTATCAGTCAAAGATTCATTGGGAGAAGCTTCTCAATCACATCTGTAAATGGAGAGAGTGTTTTTAATAATGAGACATGAATAAAGGCTGCATTCGTCTTTTGTTCTGAAAATTTACTCATACATCTCAAAACAGAGCAGTCTACGGGAATAAAAGACACCGCTGCTTATTTCCTGACCAGGACCAACTTTGCACAGAAAACATGGACATTTTAAATGAATGGGGTGCCATTCGTTTGAAGATGACGTGAACTTAAGAGGCATAGCATTGGCTGAGAAATGAGAGATCCTTGACACACACAGAGCCAAAATCATCACTGACATTATTATCAAATTAGAATTTAGGCTGGATAGGCTGGGATGTTTTTCTAGTGGAGCAGAGGAAGTTGAGATGCAATATTTTCAAACCATGAGGGGGACAGTTGGGTTAATGGTAGCTGTCTCTTCCCTAGGGGGAGGATTTCTAGACCAAGGGCGCGTTTTTATGGTGAGAGGAGAAAGATGGAAGAAAAGATGTGGGGCAAAATATTTATAGAGTCTATTCGCCTGGGGAAACAGCTGCCAGTGGAAGTGGTTGAAGCAGGTACATCAACAACATTGAAAAGGTGTTTCAACGAATACATGGATAGGAAAACTTGAGAAGGATATGGGCCAAGTGCAGGGAATGAGGTCAGTGTTGACAAACATTTTGGTCAGCATGGACCGGTTTGGGCTGAAGGGCCAGTCTCTGTGCTATAGTACTCTATGACTGGCGTCTCTTTGTCACTCTGACAGTGTTGAGTTTCCACATGAACCAGGAAAAAGTGAGGACTGCAAATGCTGGAGATCAGAGTTGAGAGTATGGTGCTGGAAAAGCACAGCAGGTCAGGCAGCACCCGAGGAGCAGGAGAATCGATGTTTCAGGCATAAGGACATCCAGGTGAATATCTCACTAAATCATGCTGAATAAAATCTGATCTCATTTGTCAACTCTGATGCAGAGGTGCAGGGGGTGGACAGGTCAGAAGTCACACAACACCAGGTGAGAATCCCAGTAGATTGATTTGAATTCAGGAGCTTTCGGAGCACTGTTCCTTCATCAGGTGAAGTGATGAAGGAGCAGCACTGATGAAGGAGCAATGCTCCTAAAGCTTGGGATTTCAAATAAACCTGTTGGACTGTAACCTGGTGTTGTGTGACTTCTGACTTCTTCAACTGCGCATTCATGTTGAACTTGATGGGATACTTTATCCAACTTGATGTAGTTAAATCATATCGCTTGGAGGGGTTCATTTGAAACCTTTCAGGAGGTGAATTCAACAAGATTGAATTATGCAAAGTTACTCAGTTCTAAACTTACATTAGGACCGGTGGTCATAGAGAGGTACAGCGCAGAAACAGATCCTTCAGTCCAACTCGTCCACGCTGACCAGATATTCTAAATTAATCTAGTCCCATTTGCTAGCACTTGGCCCAAATCCCTCTAACCCTTTCTATTCACGTCTCCAACCAAATGTCTTTTAAATTCTGTAATTCTACCAGCCTCCTCCACTTCCTCTGGCAGCTTATTCCATACACGCACCACACTCTGCATGAAACGTTTTCCTTTTCGGTCCCTTTTAAATCTTTCCCCTCTCACTCTAAACCTATGTCCTCTAGTTCTGACAATATCCTGGTAAATCATTTCTGATGGAGATGTCAACGCTTCGGGTAGAACCCTTCTTCAGTCCTGAGGGATAATCCCTGAAATGCTGACTTCTCCACCTCCTGGTGCTGCCTGCCTTGTTGTGCCCAGCCCCTGCTTGGCTATTTTAGATTCCAGCATCTGCAGTTTTTTATTTTGTCTCTAACAAATGCTGGAGCAGATTCGATGGGTCAAAATATCCTAACTTCTGCTCCAATGGTCTTAGGTTCGTGCGGGTCCCGGGCTCAATGAGCAGCAGTGCCCACTGGAAGAAATGTTCATGGAATCATACAATCACTACAGTGTGGAAACGGGCCCTTCTGCCCAACAAGTTCAGACCGACCCTATGAAGAGTAACTCATCCAGACACATTCTCCTACCCTATCACTCTGCACTTACCCCGAACTAATGCAGCACATCTACACATTCCTGAACACTGTGGGACTGTTTAGCTTGGCCAATTCGCCCAAACATGTGCACGTTTGGACTTTGGGAAGACACTGGAACACGCAAAGGAAACCCACGCAGACACTGGGGGGAATTAAATGCAAACTCCACACAGACAGTTACCCTGAGGATAGAATCAAATCTGGGTCCCTGGCGCTATGAGGCAGCAGTGCGAACCACTGAGCCACCTCCCCAACCCCCTCCACTCCCCCAGTAGAAAACAAAAAAGCCTACCAACTCTTCCACTACCCCCACTGTCAGAAAGGGCAGGAGGTTCAGTCCTGGGGGTGACCCTCAGCAGCGTTACCGGCAGAATCTGATTGTTGGGAGCATTGGTGCCTCCGCTGGTGCTTGTTCAAACTGCAGGACATTGTGAACCTCTGCCCACACTCAGGGCAGGCAAACGGCCTCTCTCCAGTGTGGACCCGCTGGTGCGTCAGTAGACTGGAGGAGACAGCAAAGCCCTTCCCGCACTCGAGGCAGGTGAACGGCCTCTCCCCAGTGTGGACCCACCGGTGTGTCAGCAAGTGGGATGCCTGGGTAAAGCCCTTCCCACACTCAGAGCAGCTGTAGGGCCTTTCCCCAGTGTGGACACGCTGGTGCTTCAGCAGGTCGGAAGAGCATGTGAAGCACTTCCCGCAGACAGAGCAGGTGAATGGCCTCTCGCCAGTGTGGACCCGCCGGTGGGCCAGCAGGTCAGAGGAATCGCTGAAGGCCTTCCCACATTTGGGGCAGGGGAAGGGCTTCTCACCGGTGTGGACCCGCTGGTGAATCACGAGGTGGGAGGAGCGAGTGAACACCTTCCCACAATCAGGGCAGCGGAAGGGCCTCTCCCCTGTGTGCAGCCGCTGGTGCCTTATCAGGGCGGAGGAATCGTTGAAGGCCTTCCCACACTTGAGGCAGCTGAAGGGCCTCTCCCCTGTGTGCACCCGCAAGTGCCTCAGCCGGGCGGAGGAATCGCTGAAGCTCTTCCTGCACTCAGGGCAGCTGAAGGGCCTCTCCCCTGTGTGCACTCGCCGGTGCCTCAGCAGGGCAGAGGAATCACTGAAGGCCTTCCCGCACTCAGGACAGGAGAATGGCTTCTCCCTGGTGTGACTGCGCCGATGTGTCTCCAGGGCAGACGGGACACGGAAACCTTTCCCGCAGTCGCCACACTTCCATGGTTTCTCCATGGCCAAAGCTACAGTTGCACACAAACGCGTGTATGTCCTCTCCCAGCCTTGAATTCCTCTTTCCAGGCCAGTTAACTGTTTCAGGCTCCACACTCCGTGCGTTGCTGCAACAGTCGGGTCTCTCTTCCAGTCCCACTGATGCTGAAAACGTACTGAAACAGGAACCAATTGGATCAAGGTCGAACATCGTTGCAGTCCTGATGGATTGAGTGACTCACAAATGCTGGAGAATCAGAGTCAAAAACTGCGGGTCAGGCAGCATCCGAGGAGCAGGAGAGTCAATGGTTCAGGCATAAGCCCTTCATCTGTTGATTTTGAAACTTCATCTTCAGATCAAATACTCTGAAAAGAGATTACAAAAGTCATCACTGTCAGTCCAGAGTAGAAATTCAGAACAAGCAATTCTACTTTCTGCAGAACATTCTTTTGTTTTGTTATTCCACAAAACTGAAAGCACCATTCCACTCTCTCTCTCTCTCTCTCTCTCCCTCGTTCTCACTCCATTCTAATTCTCCTGAAAGTGCTGATTCAGGATCTGACAGGGACAGAAAAGCAAAACAGTCACAACTGACACCTCTCTGAATTTTGGATACCTCCACCTGAAAATTAATATCTTCCACGACATTGGGATACTGTTGAGTGTGAGCCGGTCTGATTTTTGGAAGCAAAAATTTCGTGTGTAAATTCAGGATGAACCTGCAAAGCAGCTTCTTGACAACCAATCAGACACAAAATGGTTAACCTGCCCCCACAGGGGTGGGGAGTTTTGGAATGAGACACCAAGGCTATGACACCACAGAGAAATTGAACAGACTGGCAAGCCAGAGTCATCTAGATATACAGCACAGAAACAGGTCCTTTGGTCCAAATGGTCTATGCTGACCAGATATCCTCACCGAATCTGGTCTCATTTGCCAGCATTTGGCCCATAACCCTCTAAACTCTTCCTATTCATAAACCTATCCAGATGCCTTTTAAATGTGTCATGATTATACCAGCATCTACTACTTCCTCTGGCAGCTCTTTCCTTACACGCGCCATCTTCTGCATGAATTGCCCCTTAGGTTCCTTTTAAATCCCTCGCCTCCTCCCCGGGCCACCTCACCCTAAACCTACTACTGTATAGTTCTACACTCCCAGAGAAAAGACCTTGTCTATTTACCCTACCCATCCCTCTCTTTATTTTATAGAATGGAAGCATCAATGGCTCAGGGCGGGGATTGGGGGCGGGGGTGGGAGGAAGCCGAATGTGCTGGAGCCAACACGGAAGAAGAGGACACAAAACCTTGAAGCTGCAATGAGGAATACTGCATGTGCTGTACTTGTACCTGTTGCATTTATTTGTGGAATCAAGTGCATTTTAAAAATAAAAACAAACAAGATATCTATCCCTCCCCTTTCCCAATGCTGTCTTGGACACAGAGTGTGAGAATTGGGAGCAGGAGTTGGCCATTTGAGCCTGCACCAACACCGAACACATCATAACTGAACATGAATATACCTGCAGGCAGTGGAGACTGGGATTTCTTTCACTGGAGCAGAGGAGATTGAGAGGTGACCTTACAGAGGATTATAATATCATGAGGGGTACAGATGAGGTGAAAGGCAGGTGTCCTTTTCCTAGGGTGGGGCTTTCAAGATTAGGGAGCAAAGTTTGAAGGGGAGAGAAGAAAGATTTTAAAAAGACACGAAGAGCTCCATTTTTTTTCACACAGTGAGTGGTTTGTGTGTGGGATGGGTGTCCAGAGGAAGTAGTGGATGCATGTACAGTGACAATGTTTAAAAGACATTTGGAAAAGTACATGACTGGGAGGTATATGGGCCAATCACTGGCAGATGGGACTAGTTGGGTTTGAGAACATAGTCAGCATAGACTAGTTGGACCGAAGGATCTGTTTCTCTGCTGTATAACTCTGTAGCTGTTCTGTACTGGTCTTAAAACCATTTTCTTGGAAATCCGAGATGGCGGTGGTTTGAGTGGTCTGCTGTGCTGGGCTCTGTGCCACACCCCCGGCAAGGTGGACTTTTACCCCTCCCCCCTCATTAACCATCCGTAGAAGAAAAAAATTGCGAATATAAACTTACTGAATGTCTGGAGCTGCTATAATTGTGGTTTGACAGCTTTAGGAACAGAATGAAAGCAAATGAAGGAAAGGGGCCGAAAGGGGTGCAGCAGGTAGGGCACTCCCCAGCTGCATTGGGGGTGCTTGGAGCCATTGCTCAAACTTCCTGTGGATTTAATGGGACAGCAGCAGTTACTCTCGGAGTTTGCCAATCTCTGAGAAAAGATTGAAGCAGCGATGGAACCACTATCTGCCACGCTGCAAAAGCATGGACAGGAAATTCACGTGTTGGCCTGAAGAGAATAGGCAGCGGAGGAGAGGACCGTGGCATCGGAGATGGTGGCGGAGGTCTCAGGAGGAAGGATCCAAACGCTGGAAGACCAGGTTCGGGTCCTTCAGGAGCAAGTGGACAACTTGGAAAACTAAAGTAGAAGAAAAGTCTTACAGCTCGTGGGTCTTCCGGAATGCGAGGAAGGCGAAGACCTTATTGGATTCCTGGGGCTGGAGTTGTACTCTGGCCTGTTGAGTCTGGAGCGGGCACACCGGATCGAAATGTGCAGGTCCGGGTCGGACCCACAGCCCTGCGTGGTCCTAGTGCGGCTCCTGCATTATAAAGAAAATCAGTGATTGAAACAGCAAGAAGACTGGGAAGAGATCCACAGGCTCTAATGTACAAAGGATCAGAATAATATATTTTCAGGACTTCTCAGGAGCCTGGATTAAGAAAAGGGCATTTAATTAAGTTAAGAGAAAATTAAGGGATCTGAACATATAATATTCCTTGAGGTCCCTGGCCGTATTGCATTTCACTCATGGAGGGATGGTATATAACTTTGATTCAGCAGAAAAGGACTTTGCGAATTCTCTGAATTGAAGAAATCGAGTCGGGGTGAAGGCGGGAGGGACATCATTCCAGACAATGCTACTTTTTTGCCCCTTTTGTTGTGGTTATCGGCTTTATACGTACTGCCTTGACTGAATTATTTAGTATATCGGTCAGTTAGGTATTGTCTGGAGCCTTTTTTTTAGCTGCTGTCCTTTTGTTTTTGGATTGGGGGTGGCTATACCTGTGTTTAAGATGTATGGAGAAGGGGTGTGGGGAGATGGGCAACATTGTTAACTCTCAGAATGTAAATAACATGTTTTTTTCAATCTGTGAATTGCCTGGCGTTTGGGACACAGCCTCAGTGGGAAGGAGCCAGGCTGGTGGCAATGGTGGGGGTTGAGGGAGAAGAGATCTCTACCGTGGGCAGCACGGTGACAGAGTGATTAGCACTTCTGCCTCACAGCGCCAGAGACCGGGGTTCCATTCCGCCTCAGGTGACTGTCTGTGTGGAGTTTGCACATTCTCCCCGTGTCTGCGTGGGTTTCCTCACCAGGTGCTCCGGTTTCCTCCCACAATCCAAAAAATGTGCAGGTTAGGTGAATTGGCCATGCTAAATTGCCCGTAGTGTTAGGTGAAGGGGTAAATGTAATGGAATGGGTCTGGGGTGTTGCACTTCGGCGGGTCGATGTGGACTTGTTGGGCTGAAGGGCCTGTTTCCACACTGTAAGTAATCTAATCAATAATTGCGGGTTATTTGAGCGTTTGCTCAAGTTATATGTGGTGGTTAGATTTTTATTTATAGTAGTTTTTAATAGGAGCAGTTTTTAGGCTTTATAGAGTTAATGTCTTTGTTGTTCACCGCACCTCAGATAAGTTTCCTCCTCTTGGGAAATCACGGGCTGCCCTGAATGGCCATGTCTACTGATTCGTTCAGGTGGTGCACCTGGAATGTAAAAGGGAGCCATTCCCCCATTAAAAAGAAAGAAGGTGCTGTCAAGCCTCAGGAAGGAAAGGGTGGACACATTTACCTGATAAGGAACATCTGAAACTGCAGCAAGGTGGTTATGATAGGATATTCTTCTCCTCTTTTAGCTCCAAATGTAGAGGAGTGGCTATACTGGTAAGAAGGAACCTCCCTTTCCAGGAAATTGAGCAAATTAAGGACGAATATGGACTGTCCGTCATTCTTAAAGCTCTAATACATGGTGAAGAGTATGGCGTCCTGAATGTGTATTGTCACCCCGGTGCACCCTCTTAAATTTCTAATTGATGCAGTTGCTAAATTAATGAGTCTTGGGCTACACCGCATGTTCATTGGAGAGGATTTTAATCGCCTAATAGATCCTGAGGTAGACAGGGTGCCAAGGGGCCAGAGCCAGGCAGGTACACCCGTGCAACCTAAGCAGTTGGTGGACATGTGCGAGGAGTTGGGATTAATGGATGTGTGGAGGCATCTCCACCCTAATGGAAGAGAGATTTTACTTTCTCTTCCAACCCACACAAGTACCACATGGAAACTGACACTTTTTAATGCCATTGGATTGCTTGGACAGAACATTGGCTTGTGAACTTGGCAATATAGCTGACTCGGACCATGTATTTAGACGGTAAAATCAAGAGTGGTGGAATGGATGCACAGCACTGGTGTATGGACCCATTCCTATTAAGGGATAGCAAATTTGTTGAGTATATTACAAGAGTTCAGAGCCTTCTGGGATATCAACTCGGGTACGGCCAGTAATCCGGAAATACTGTAGGAGGCCACTAAGACATATTTATGAGGCCTGATTATTTTTTATTCAACAACTAGAAGGACGCAGAGGAAGGAGCAACAACAAATGCTGGAGACCCGCCTGCAGATAGCTGAGGAAGTATATGATAATAGGCCTTCACTGGTCAAGCTGCAGCTCTCCGGGCTGCTCCCAACTCATTGCACACACTGGGAAAAAAAAGGTCTGCTTTGCTCAACAAAAATTGTTTGAATTTGGAGATAAGCCAGGTAGATATCTGGCCAGAAAGAAAAATGCTTCCCAATCTATTATGTCTGTTCGAGAGAAGGCTGGCACAGTTACCCCTGAGTTAAAGAAGTTTAATGTTAGATTTAGGGAATACTTTGCAGAGTTATATTGGTCGGTGGGAGATGAACACAGTGCGGCGAGAATACAGGCCTTTTTTGAGATCCTGCGCCTCCCTAGTATAAACGCGGAACAGGTTTCCCTGTTGAATACGCCTATGAAGATACAGGAGATGCAGGATGCAATAAAGCATCTCCAAGGTGGAAAAGCACTGCGGTCAGATGAATTCCCAAGTGAATTCTATAGGAATTTATAAATGTGTTGGTGGAGCCACCTCTGTGGATGTACAGCTATTCATATGCACAGGATTATCTTCCGCCCTCTCTTAGGGAGGCTAATATCTCCCTCATTTTAAAGAAGGGGAAAGACCCCAAAGAATGTGCTTCATACAGACCCAGTTCACTGTTGAATGTAGATTTTAAAATTCTACCCAAGACGCTGGCTCTGAGGTTGGAAAAGGTGTTGTCCTGTATTGTGAAAGAAGATCAGATGGGTTTTGTTAAAAGCCATAGCTCCTCCAACAATATCAGGAGGGTACTGAACATGGTGCAGGAATGCCAGCAAAGGTTGATCCTGGATTCGGTGGCCTCCCTAGATGCAGAAAAGGCATTTGACCAGATAGAATGGATGTACCTGTTTGGGGTCCTCAAGCGCTTTGATCTGGGGACAATCTTTGCTAGATGGGTGGTGGTATTGTATAATGATCCTGAGGCAGCAGTCATCACAAATGGCACAAAGTCATAAATTTAATAGTGGGAGAGGTAGTCGACAGGGGTGTCCTCTTTCACCGCTGCTATTTACCTGGGCAATTGAGCCATTAGCTGAGGCTATCAGGAGGGATCCTGAAATAGTGGGGCCAGGGGTGGGAATGGAGGAGCATCAGATCACCCAATATGCTGATTATGTCCTTTTGTTCTTGGCCAATCTCGATTGATTCAAACAATTAATTTATTTGGAAGTTTTTCAGGCTGCAGGATCAAATTTACAAAATCAGAAGCCATGCCGATGGGGGGGGGGGGCGGCGGGGAAAGGGGTGGGGGATTGGGGTGGGGGGAAGAGATTTAGCGGAGGTGCCTGATCTGCAGGATGGAATGCATCGTCAAAAGGGTTTTCATATTTGGGAATTTTTATTACCTCTGCCTTCCACCAGCTGTATAAAGCTAAATATGTACAATTACTGGAGAGGATAAAGCAGGATTTGCAGCAGTGGGACGGATTACCGTTATCATGGTTAGGCCGAATAGCCCTGAACAAAATGAATGTTCTTCCTCGCCTGTTGTACCCCAGGAGAATGCTCCTGTTGTTGCTACCCAGATGAGTATTACGGAGGCTCAATGGTTGGCGAGATTCTTTTATTTGGTGTCGCAGACGCCCCCTAATTAAGTTTACCAATTGCAGCTCTCAAAGGGTAAGGAGGGGTGGACCTTTTGGACTTGAAGAAATATCAAATAAGCGCTTTCTTAGCATATGTGGGTGACTGGGCACGGGGGTCTCGGGGTCGATTTTGCTTGACGTTGAAGCATTGCAGTCGAGATGTCCCCTAAGTTAATCTATTATTCATTGATAAGATGAAATCCGAGACTGAGCAGTGTAAGAGTACAATCATTTTAAATACAGTGAAAGCCTGGAGGACACTGAGGCAAGACAAGGGCAATTGGCTGAAGACCTCGCTGATTACCCCACTGGTGGCAGCCCAAGGATTTAAACCTGGGGCAATGGACTCCAGCTTTAAGTCATGGGAGAATAAGGGAATCTCCTACTGGGAAGATTTATTTGAGTTAGGTCTTGATGTCATTTAGCCAGCTAAGTCAGAAATATGCATTGTCTAATAGGGACCTTTTCCGGGACTTTCAGCTAAGGGATTATATACAGAGGAAGACCGCACTTCTGGCTCAGTTTTACAGGTCAAATGTGGAGTAAAGAGTACTCTGGTGTACAGGCGCTCTTTCAGTTAGTACGTTGTATCACTTACAGAAGGGACGTAGCTTAGGGGATGTGGGGGAGTCTCCAGGATGTGGATTCGGGAGCTTGGATGGGATATTTCATTAGCAGTATGGCAAGATAAATGGGAAAATCTAAGGAAAATTTCAAAATGTAACAATGCACAGGGCATGCAATTGAAGATTTTACACAGGGCTTATGTGGCGCCAGAGAGGCTAGCTAAGTTCAAGAGAGGAACATCACCAGAGTGTCCCAAATGTAAAATTAGTATAGGCACTCACACACTGCTATTGGTCATGTTGTAAGATCCAGAGATACTGGAGTGCAATAGTAAGGGAGCTGAAGGACATCCTGGGGGATTGAAGTTAAAGTGAATCCGGTATTTCTTCTTCTGGGGTTGCCAAATTTGCCTTCTCTCGGAGAACACAGGAACAGACTGTGTAACATTCTTACGCACTGTGCAAGGAAGAACATTTTAATGAATTGGATGTTGTAAAAAACCCCAGGGCTTATGGGGAGGCATAGGCTGGTGATGGAGCATCCGCCCCCAAGATGACCTCACAAATATGGTGCACTACAAAACAGTAGTTTTACAAGACGTGGCAGCCTTTTCTAAATTATATTGATGCAGACTGATCAGCAGTATTAATTAGAGCTGTGGTATAGCTGTGGGAATCAGTCTGGGCGCTCATGGGGCCCTGGGAGGGCAAGGCTAAATGAAAAGAATACGGGTGCAATAACTGGTGCTCCCATGGATGGAAGCCTTAATGGAGGTATGGTGAGTGAAATAGAATAAAGTAATGTGATAGAATTCAAATTAACTTAAATTATGTTTAATTTTATTTTTATTCAATTTGATTGTAGTTTAGTTTAAGCTAAGTTTGTCCTAGTAGAATAATAGGTAGCTCATTATTAATAGTATCATAATACGACATTGTTGGACTGCTCTATTTCTGTATTTTGGTATTGTTCTTTTTTGTATATAGAGGTGTTGTGAGAGATTTGAAAAAGTTTTGAATAAAAATATATATTTTTTTAATTTCTTGTCTTCCCCCATAACTATTTTTGAGATTCAAAAGTCAGATGAACTCAGCTTTGAACATATTTAATACCTCCCTAACTACAGGAAGGCACCCCCACTTTGAACTCAATTCCTCTTGCTAATATACCACTTGCCTTGCTGATTGCTTGCTGCACCTATGTGACAACTGGCATTGACTGGAGTAGAAAGCCTGAGCAGAAGGTAGCTGAGGCACGTTTGTACATCCACACATCATTCCTAGATGAAGGGCTTTTGCCCAAAACGTTGACTGTTCTGCACATCGCATGCTGTCTGACCAGCTGTGCTTTTACAGTGCCACAATTGTCGACTCTGATTTTCGGTACCTGCAGTCCTCACTTACTCCACATCCCAATATATCACCATTTAAACAATGTACCTGCTTTCTGTTTTATTTCATAGGGAAGGTTATAACTTCACACTGCGTAAATACATTTACCATGTGTTTGCCAATTAAGACACATACCTGAACCAACTTTGCTGCAAGTGAAGAACTGAACACCAGAGTGAAAAAATAAAATGAAAAAGGGGGTGAGAAGAGTAAGCTGAAAATGTGTTGCTGGATGAAGCACAGCAGCTTAGGCAGCATCTCAGGAATAGGAAATTCGACGTTTCGAGCATAAGCCCTTCATCAGGAATGAGAGAGAGTAGCCAAGCAGGCTAAGATAAAAGGTAGGGAGGAGGGACTTGGAGGAGGGGCGATGGAGGTGGGATAGGTGGAAGGAGGTCAAGGTGAGGGTGATAGGTCGGAGTGGGGTGGGGGTGGAGAGGTCAGGAAGGAGATTGCAGGTTAGGAGGGGCGGTGCTGAGTTGAGGGAACCGACTGAGACAAGGTGGGGGGAGGGGAAATGAGGAAACTGGAGAAATCTGAATTCATACCTTGTGGTTGGAGGGTTCCCAGGTGGAAGATGAGGCGCTCCTCCTCCAGCCGTCGTGTTGTTATGTTCTGCCGGTGCAGGAGTCCAAGGACCTGCATGTCCTCGGTGGAGTGGGAGGAAGAGTTAAAGTGTTGAGCCACAGGGTGGTTGGGTTGGTTGGTCCGGGCGGTCCAGAGGTGTTCTCTGAAGCGTTCCGCAAGTAAGCGGCCTGTCTCCCCAATATAGAGGAGGCCACATCGGGTGCAGCGGATGCAATAGATGATGTTGTGGAGGTACAGGTGAACTTGTGGCGGATGTGGCGGAAATGCCGGCGGATGATACGTTGTATGCGGAGGTTGGTGGGGTGGTATGTGAGAACGCCACCTCCAAACGGACCCCACCACCAAGGATATATTTCCCTCCCCTCCCCTATCAGCGTTCCGCAAGGACCACTCCCTTCGTGACTCCCTCGTCAGATCCACACCCCCCACCAACCCAACCTCCACCCCCGGCACCTTCCTGACCTCTCCGCCCCCACCCCACTCTGGCCTATCACCCTCACCTTGACCTCCTTCCACCTATCCCAGCTCCATCGCCCCTCCCCCAAGTCCCTCCTCCCTACCTTTTATCTTAGCCTGCTTGGCTACTCTCTCTCATTCCTGATGAAGGGCTTATGCTCGAAACGTCGAATTTCCTATTCCTGAGATGCTGCCTAACCTGCTGTGCTTTAACCAGCAACACATTTTCAGCTGTGATCTCCAGCATCTGCAGACCTCATTTTTTACTGTGAGAAGAGTAAGTTGTACTCACAGATGTTAGACAGAAGAAAGAAGTTGCAGTCTGGGATGAAGTTCAATCTTCATTCATAGAGAGAGGAGCAGCAACACCTTCACAAGCGCATGGTCCAACTTCCGCATTCAGACAATAGGGGGGAGGCTCTCAATGGCCGGAAGACCGCACTCCTTCCGGTCCTACAGGGCTTTCCATTGGTCGATCAGAAGAATGTTGCGAGCCGTTTCCGCTGACAGTAAGGAGCATGCGCAGTATTTTGCTGGCACCAGCGTACATGCGCAATGCTTCCTGACACCGAAAAGCATGCGCAGTGTGCCCAGTGGAGATGCTGGTCCAACTGCCAATCGGAGAGAAAAACAGGCTGGAGCCACACTTGTTTTGTTTTCCTGGGGCTCAACAGTTTATTCCTTTTGCATTTTGTCTGGCTGCTCAACTTTTGAATGTCCGTTCCCCAAGGTAGAGGACATCCAAAACTGGAGGGGTATAGGTTTAGGGTGAGAGGGGAAAGGTTTAAATGGAACCGAACTGATAACATTTTCACGCAGAGCGTGGTATATGTATGGAATGAGCTGCCAGAGACAGTGGTCGAGGCTGGAACAATTACAACATTTAAAAGGCATCTGGATGGGTATATGAATAGGAAGGGTTGAGAAAGATATGGGCCAATGGTGGCAAATGGATCACCAGATTAATTTAGAGTATGTGTTGGCATGCACTGAAATGCTTGTTTCCCTGCTCTGCAACTCTATGACTCTATTTCTACTTAATCTGAACCAACTTCACAAGACGAGGACTTGGCCATTCCATCTTTACAGCCTATTCTCAACTGTGGCCTAATTGCACACATTTCAATGCAAGTTTCAGAAAAATGGCTGCTGCTTTTAAAAAAAATAATTGAATTTGCTTTCAAACTTTAATGATGTTTATGAAAATATCATTTTAGCGATTCTCAATGTTAAAGATCAGCCATTTTTCACACCACCCCCTCCCATCTCCCAGGAAGAGTCATCACCATCCGCGCTCTCTCTGTCCTGAGAAGGGCTGATACAGTGGACAAAGAGGGTTCGAGACACAAGAAAGGATGAGGGTGGGGCAGCGGGTAGAGAAATTGGATGGGAAACAGAGGCTAGGCGGAAGAGAGAGAGAGAAATGGACACGGGAACAGAGCATTGGAGTTAGAGAAACCCTGGGGGTGCACAGGGTGGGGGGCAGAGCGTTTGTCAGAGAGAGAGAGAGAATGGGGTTGCAGAGTGTGGGGAGAGAGAATGGACGTGGGTCAGTGGGTGGGGAGAGAATGGAAGGGGGGCAGAGGGTGGGGGAGAAAGAGAGTAACAATGCATGTTAGGAGAGGGTGGGGGAGGGAGAGGGAATGGATGGAGAGCAGAGGGTGGGGGAAGAGAGAGAATGGGGGGGCAGAGAGTGGGAGGAGAGAGAGAATGAGTGTGGGGAGAGGGACTGGATGGAGGAAGGCAGAGGGTGGACGAGAGACTGGATTGGACAGGGGACAGAGGGTATGGAGATAGAATGGACGGAGGTGCAGAGGGTGGCATGTGTGTGAGAGGGCGGGGGGAAGCTAGGGATAGCGAGAGAGAATAGACTGGGGGTGCTGTGGGCATGATTGGATCTTGATTGAATGGGGAGTTGGTGAATGCGTCCCACCCACTCCCAGCATCCCCTTCTTTCCACATGTGCAGTGCAGATTTTTGTGAATGATGCGAGAGAGAATCTGGAGTGTGAGCGCAGTTACCCTCAGATCCTGGCATCAGCAAACCACTGCCTTTCTGTTTTAAAAACTAAATAAAGATGTGGGCAATATAC
Organism: Hemiscyllium ocellatum; assembly: GCF_020745735.1. Taxonomy (NCBI): domain Eukaryota; kingdom Metazoa; phylum Chordata; class Chondrichthyes; order Orectolobiformes; family Hemiscylliidae; genus Hemiscyllium; species Hemiscyllium ocellatum. Next base: position 102,479 of record NW_026867483.1, on the reverse strand, counting down.
TGGGAATGGCAAGAAGTGACTAAGAAACTGAACCGAGAGTCAACGCTTTCCGGTGAGGGGAGCTGGGCAAAAACAGGAGGATGGAAGGATGAATTCGTTTTGGAATCCATTGAAAGGTGGAGGAATTGGGAAACAGAGATTTCGGGTAGGAGATAGGGAAGGCTGTTCGGTACAAACTAGAATTTTCCTATCCTATTTCCTGCCCTGCAATGACAGCAATGATCTGTTTTCTCAAGGTATTAGCAGAGGAGGATTTGCTGTTCAGGCGCACACAATAAATTTACTCAGGGCCTGAATATCAGCAGTGTTTGAATCCAGGAGGGGAAATTATTTCAAACATCAACGTGACTTGAGAAGCCCCGTGATTACACGCAGCCTGCGTGGGAGTGTTCCAGGGTTCTGACTGTGTACAGAACTTTAACTCTGTAGCGAAATGTGGACTAGTGTTCTCGCTGTAGACGAGCCCTTCTTTGGATCGTTGAAGCTGCTGAGATGCAATGACCCCTGCACCGTGGAAACTCTGTGGAAGCAAATTCAATTCCCCAAATGGGCTGGAGTGTCACCAGCTGAAAATGTGTTGCTGGTAAAAGCACAGCAGGTTAGGCAGCATCCAAGGAATAGGAAATTCGACGTTTCAGGCATAAGCCCTTCATCAGGAATGAGGAGAGTGTGCCAAGCAGGCTAAGATAAAAGGTAGGGAGGAGGTACTTGGGGGAGGGGCGATGGAGATGTGATAGGTGGAAGGAGGTCAAGGTGAGGGTGATAGGCCGGAGTGGGGTGGGGGCGGAGAGGTCAGGAAGAAGATTGCAGGTTAGGAGGGCGGTGCTGAGTTGAGGGAACCGACTGAGACAAGGTGGGGGGAGGGGAAATGAGGAAACTGGAGAAATCTGAGTTCATTCCTTGTGGTTGGAGGGTTCCCAGGCGGAAGATGAGGCGCTCCTCCTCCAGCCGTCGTGTTGTTATGTTCTGCCGGTGGAGGAGTCCAAGGACCCGCATGTCCTCGGTGGAGTGGGAGGGAGAGTTAAAGTGTTGAGCCACGGGGTGGTTGGGTTGGTTGGTCCGGGCATCCCAGAGGTGTTCTCTGAAGCGTTCCGCAAGTAAGCGGCCCGTCTCCCCAATATAGAGGAGGCCACATCGGGTGCAGCGGATGCAATAGATGATGTGTGTGGAGGTATGGGTGAATTTGTGGCGGATATGGAAGGATCCCTTGGGGCCTTGGAGGGAAGTGAGGGAGGAGGTGTGGGCGCAAGTTTTACATTTCCTCAGGGGATCTCCCATCCACCGCCTCCAACCTCATAGTCCCACAACCCCGCACCGCCCGTTTCTACCTCCTGCTCAAAATCCACAAACCTGACTGCCCCGGCTGACCCATTGTCTTAGCCTGCTCCTGCCCCACCGAACTCACCTCCGCGTAGCTCAACACGGTTCTGTCCCCTTTAGTCCAAGAACTCCCCACCTACGTTCGGGACACTACCCACGCCCTCCACCTCCTCCAGGATTTTCGCTTCCCCGGTCCCCAACGCCTTATTTTCACTATGGACATCCAGTCCCTGTACACCTCCATCCCCCATCACGAAGGACTCAAAGCCCTCCGCTTCTTCCTTTCCCGCCGCACCAACCAGTACCCTTCCACTGACACCCTCCTTTGACTCACTGAACTGGTCCTCACCCTGAATAACTTCTTTTTCCAATCCTCCCACTTCCTCCAAACTAAAGGAGTTGCCATGGGCACCCACATGGGCCCCAGCTATGCCTGTCTCTTCGTAGGATATGTGGAACAGTCCATCTTCCGCAACTACACCGGCACCACCCCCACCTTTTCCTCCGCTACATCGATGACTGTATCGGCGCTGCCTCGTGCTCCCACGAGGAGGTTGAACAGTTCATCAACTTTACTAACACCTTCCATCCCGACCTCAAATTCACCTGGACTATCTCAGACTCCTCCCTTCCCTTCCTAGACCTTTCCATTTCTATCTCGGGCGACCGACTCAACACAGACATCTACTATAAACCGACTGATTCCCACAGCTACCTGGACTACACCTCCTCCCACCCTGTCCCCTGTAAAAACTCCATCCCATATTCCCAATTCCTTCGTCTCCGCCGCATCTGCTCCCAGAAGGACCAGTTTCAACACCACACAGCCCAGATGGCCTCCTTCTTCAAGGACCGCAGATTCCCCCAGACGTGATCGACGATGCCCTCCACCGCATCTCCTCCACTTCCCGCTCCTCCGCCCTTGAGCCCCGCTCCTCCAACCGCCACCAAGACAGAACCCCACTGGTTCTCACCTACCACCCCACCAACCTCCGTATACAACGTATCATCTGTCGTCATTTCCGCCACCTCCAAACGGACCCCACCACCAGGGATATATTTCCCTCTCCTCCCCTATCAGCGTTCCGCAAAGACCACTCCCTTCGTGACTCCCTCGTCAGGTCCACACCCCCCACCAACCCGACCTCCACTCCCGGCACCTTCCCCTGCAACCGCAGGAAATGTAAAACTTGCGCCCACACCTCCTCCCTCACTTCCCTCCAAGGCCCCAAGGGATCCTTCCATATCCGCCACAAGTTCACCTGTACCTCCACACACATCATCTATTACATCCGCTGCACCCGATGTGGCCCCCTCTATATTGGGGAGACGGGCCGCTTACTTGCGGAACGCTTCAGAGAACACCTCTGGGATGCTTGGACCAACCAACCCAATCACCCCGTGGCTCAACACTTTAACTCTCCCTCCCACTCCACCGAGGACATGCGGGTCCTTGGACTCCTGCACCGGCAGAACATAACAACACGACGGCTGGAGGAGGAGCGCCTCATCTTCCGCCTGGGAACCCTCCAACCACAAGGAATGAACTCAGATTTCTCCAGTTTCCTCTTCCCCTCCCCCCACCTTGTCTCAGTCGGTTCCCTCAACTCAGCACCGCCCTCCTAACCTGCAATCTTTTCCTGACCTCTCCGCCCCCACCCCACTCCGGCCTATCACCCTCACCTTGACCTCCTTCCACCTATCACATCTCCATCGCCCCTCCCCCAAGTCCCTCCTCCCTACCTTTTATCTTAGCCTGCTTGGCACACTCTCCTCATTCCTGATGAAGGGCTTATGCCTGAAACGTCGAATTTCCTATTCCTTGGATGCTGCCTAACCTGCTGTGCTTTAACCAGCAACACATTTTCAGCTGTGATCTCCAGCATCTGCAGACCTCATTTTTTACCTGGAGTGTCACGAGGACTGGCATGAAGCCAATCGATTCCTTCAGTCCAAGACTGCCAGCGGCGCGGCAGCAATTTTGTGGTTAGCACCGCTGCCTCACAGTGCCAGGGCCTTGAGTTCGATTCCACCCTCAGGGTGATTGTCTGTGTGGAGTTTGCACTTTCCTAACCCCCTCTCCCAATCTCTGGGTGCTCTGGTTTCCTCCCAAGGTGTGCAGCTTAGAGTGGATTGGGTGTTCTAAATTGAGGGATTAGCTGTGGAGGTTATTGGGTGGGATGCTCTAAGGCGGGGGGGGGGGTAAGTGTGGATTGTTGGGCCAAAGGGCCTGTTTCCACAGTGTAGGGGGTTTGATGATTCCCCCAACGTGTCTGCAGCCTGGCTTCCAGCTGCATGTCTCTGTGCTGAAGGTCCTCCAGCATGTGTTTTCCCTAGTTTCCAGCACCCAGAACCTCCCACCTTCTGCAAATCGAAAGACAAGTCCCACCCTGCCCTCTCCAATGTGTGCTATGTAATTGCTTATTCAGTTTTAGTGGCGCAGCAGAGGCCACACATGAGGGTGGCATCAACCAGGACCTTGGATTCTTGTCACATGACAGGTAACCCCACTTCACTGCCACGCTCTCTCACACCCACACAAAGCACACATTCTCACAGTCACACAGATCCCTCTCTCAGACACACACATATGCACCCTCTCACAGGCTGATACTCTATCACTCACACACTTTATCAAGCACGCACACAATCACACGCACTCTCATGCATGTACACTTACATATAAGGCTTTGGTGTGATTTTGTATTTGCAGATACATTGTCCATTTTTTGAGCCAAATACAATCTACAGGCAGTCAATCTATGTGAGATTTTATAAATTCCTACTTTGGAAATCGAACCAGTCTCACTTAAGATTGGGATACAGACCTTACGTTGTGACGAGAATGTGCTTCAAACAAGTTCTGGGATTTACATATTAATGAACCAAAGCCTGCCACCCTATCATTAATATATATTGTAAAAAGCTGCTGGCCCAGCACTGATCCCTGCAGTACCCCACTGGTCACCGCCTGCCATTCTGAAAGGAAACCGTTTATCACTACTCTTTGTTTCCTGTCAGCCAACCAGTTTTCAATCCAAGTCAGTACTTTGCTCCCAGTACCATGCGCCCTAATTTTGCTCACTAACCTCCTATGTGGGACTTTATCAAATGCTTTCTGAAAGTCCAGGTACACTACATCCACTGGATCTCTCTTGTCCATCTTCAGTTACCTCCTCAAAAAATTCCAAAACTCGCTGGTGGGAGGAGCGGATGAAGCCCTTTCCACACTGACAGCGGATGAACGCCCTCTCCATGATATGGACCCTTTGGTAGATTACAGTGCAGATGTCTGAGTGAACCCCTTCCTGCACACAGAGCATGTGAACGGCCTCTCCCTGGTGTGGATCAGCTGGTGTCTCCACAAGTTGCCCACATGACTGAAGCTCTTCTCGCACTTAGGGCAGGTGAATGGCGCCTCTCCGATGTGGACCTGCTGGTGGGTCAGCAAGGTGTAAGAATCGACAAATCCCTCCTGCACTCAGAGCAGGTGAACGGCCTCTCCCCCATGTGAACCCGCTGGTGTTTCAGGAGGTGGGATGCATCGATAAATCGCTGCCCACACAGAGAGCATGAGAACAGCCTCTCCCTGCTGTGAACCTGCTGGTGTGTCTGCTGGTGGGACGACTGAATGAATCATTTCCCACAATGGCGGCAGTTGAACGGCCCCTCCCTGGTGTGAACTCGCTGTTGTGTCTGCAGGCAGCACAGCCAACTGAATCCCTTCCCGCATACCGAGCAGGAGAATGGTGTCTCCCCAGTGAGAACGCATCTGTGGGTGTCTAGCCCCAATGGGGAAGGGAACCCCACATTTCCATGGTTTCCCCATGAGGGGAGCATTCTTTGTGTCGCACTGGGTTTGAAATTAAAAACAGAATGAATGCATAGTCTCTCCCCACTGTGAGGGGTGAGATTTTGATTCCCCAAGCTGAGTAAATTGTTTGACGCATTTTTCACAGACAGCGTACTGAATCTCCCTCACTCGGGTGTCTCGGTATTATTCCTGCCATACCAGTGTTCAAAATCTCTCACACAGACAAAAACAAACATTTCTTCTCGAATTGAATGGCTGCTGATATTCAAGCCCCATTGACTCAAGTGGCGCTGTCAGAAGATGATGTATCATTTGTTTTCAGATTTCTTTCTGCATGTCTTCCTGCAAAAAAAAATCACAAGTTGAGTGATCACTGTCAGTACTGTTAAATGAACATAACATTGGTGGAAATTCCTGTAGATTGCTAGATGAGTGCTGACCATATATTATGCAGGACACAAAAAACCCTCATGCAACAAGATAGTCTTAAGTGTGTATGGAGGAAAATTTAATTTAGATCGCAATAACCTGGAACAAGCTGTCGACAAAGGTGCTGGAAATGGAGCTGAATCAAGAATATGATAATGAAATGCCAAGGCTGCTTGGGAAAAGAAAGCCAGTGAAGTTACTGAATGACTTCCTGCTGTCCTAGTAAATAAAAAAAAGACACGAAATATAGAATGTAACTCTATTACTGCATTAGAAGGTGTAAAATCATAGCCACAAAGTTTTTTATAACAGCCAACAATATCAGATATACACCATATGAAGCAACATATATCAACATTTGAAATCAATGTGCCAATCCCTTAAATACTTCCATGAGAAACTACCCTTATAATTCTGAAGATGAGGTAAGAAGCAAACCTTTTCCAAGGTGCAAACTGTGTACGTGCCAAACTGAGAGAATACACAAGGAAAATACCTTTGAGAGGGACAGAGAGCATCTGAGCACATTTGGAGAGCCTGCTTCCTCCATGGAGTCACTCCAGTTGCTACAAGTGAACAGTCTCCACCTCACCCTACACTCCCCCCATGCCTCTCTCTCTTCCCCTCCCAGGATGAGGAATGGAAAGGGGGTGACATTGCTTTACTCCCAGATGTTACCCAGAGGGAGGGAGTTTCACTCTGAAATTAACAGGGCTGCCTCCACGTTGTGACGTCCACAATGGGGTGGGGGGACGCACTGCGCCTGCGCTGCCCTGCAGCTGAAGCACATGGGGAGGGGAGGACACTTTGCAAACTCCTTTCGCTCTCCTCCACGTCAATGCGGTTTGAGTTCTAGCAAAGCACGGGGTTTAATTTTAGTTTTACACTCTCAGAAGAGGCCCACCTCTGTGAATCCAACACTTTACTCCCCCCCTCCACTCCATGGAAATACCGATTTGAAAGACTCCAGAGTTCCTACCATACATGCTGTAGTGGGTTTGGTAGAAGCTGTTTATTTTCATAAACCATTTCGTCCTTGCCATTCAAATACTAATTTTACACAGATGGTGATTGATGTGTGCAATGAACTTCCTCAGGAAGCGGTGGATGCGGGTACAATAAAAATACATTTGTTTTAGGACATGACTAGGAAAGGTTTGGAGGGATACAGGCCAACAGCAGGCAGGAGAGACTGATTTAGTTTGGGATTATGTTTGGCATGGACTGGTTGGACCAAAGGTCCATGATCATGCTGTATGGCTCGATGGTAAGTTCATAGTTCCTTGAAAGGGGAGTCACACATAGACAGGATAGTGAAGAAGGTGTTTGATATGCCTGCGTTTATTAGTCAGTGCCCCAGTGCAGGACATTGGTTCGGCTACTTTTGGATTATTGCATTCGATTCTGGTCTCCCTACGATAGGATAGGAACGATGTTGTGAAACTTGAAAGTGTGCAGAAAAGCTTGATAAGGATGTCGCCAGAGTTGGAGGGTTTGTGGTAGAAGGAGAGTCTGAATAGGATGGGGCTGCTTCCCTGGAGGGTCGGAGGCTGAGGGGTGATCTTATGGACATTTATAAAATCATGAGGAGCATGGATAGGGTAAATAGGCTAGAGAAAGTGGTAGAGGCTGGTACAATTACAACATTTAAAAGGCATCTGGATGAATGTGTGAATAGGAAAGGTTTGGTGGGATATGGGCCAAATGCTGGCAAATGGGATACTAGATTTATATAGGACATCTTGTCAGCATGGATGTGTTGGATCAAAAGGTCTATTTCCGTGCTGTATATCTCTATGTCTATTTCATAACAAATGTTTTATTTCTGTTGATATAAATATTGTTAGGGAGAGAGAATTCCTCAAGTAGAGGATGATAAGAATCCTGGGAGACCCCTAATTCTGTTCTACTATCTAATTAACACACTTTAAGCACCAAATGTGCAATTATGTTTAATTTTGTTTCATTTTTCTTGTTTTATTCCCTGCTCAGATGACTCTCTCAGTCTGGATGGTTATCAAACTGAGAATATTTGGATTGGGCCTTGTTCGACTGAATGATTTATTGCTCTGGAAGGTGTAAAAGGGGCTCAATGTTTCAGTAGAAAGCCAGCTGAGCCGAGAACAGACAACATCTTACTCTGTGGCAACAGGGAGAAGAGGACAGAGAAATCAGGACCTGAAATCCGAGCTGACACCAGAGTACCATGTTATTAGTGCTTTGATTAGCAGTGCCAACCCTCTATCTTTACCTCGCTTCCTTTTCAACTTGAATGCCACGTGCCCCCTCAATGTTCAGATCCAATCCTTGTCATCGTGAAGCCATGTCCCCGTAAGGAGTCTCAGATCTTAATTATTCTCTTCAATTGTGCAGTCAATTCATTCAGATTTGTTACATGGCAGCACACATTCAGCCATACAGTCTTCAGTTTCAATTTTTGTGTTCTGTAGAATCCAGTTTTGATTGATTAGATTAGATTCCCTACAGTGTGGAAACAGGCCCTTCGGCCCAACAAGTCTACACTGACACCCTGAAGAGCAGCCCACCCAGACCCATTTCTTTCTGATTAATGAACCTAACACTATGGACAATTTAGCATGGTCATTTGACCTGACCTACACATCTTTGGACTGGGACATTTACTTTCTGAGTCCCTTTTTTTAGATTACTTACAGTGTGGAAACAGGCCCTTCGGGCCAACAAGTCCACACCGACCCGCCGAAGCGCAACCCACCCATACCCCTACATTTACCCCTTACCTAATACTACGGGCAATTTAGTGAGACAGCAGTGCTAACCACTGTGCCACCGTGCCGCCCACTCTGTGCCACCGTGCCGCCCATCTTTCTATCATTCTCTGATGTTCAGTTTCCACATCACTACATTGCTCACCTGCCTTGATTCGGATTGGCCATGAAAATGCATGTTTATGCATTCGCAGTAATAGAAGCAGGAGTAGGCCATTTGGTTTTTCGAGCTACTCCACCATTCATTAAGATCATGGCTCATCTATCCATCGTCTCAGCTCCTCTTACCTGCATTATCCTGACTATCCTAAATTCACCTACCATACAAAATCCCATCGAACTATGTCATGAATATGGCTGTTTCTACTGCTTCCTTGAGCAGAGATTACCATAGATTCACCACTCTCCGGGAAAAGCAGTCCCTTCTCCTCTGTCTTAAACCTACTCCCAAATCTTGTGACCTAGTCTCACTCACCGGCAGAAACGACTAGATAGCGTGGGTCTGGGTGGCATGCTCGTCGGATGGGTCAGTGTGGATTTGATGGGATGAATGGCCTGCTTCCACGCTGTAGTGATTCTATGATTTACCGCAGTTGTGTTTGCCATGGACCGCAGCACCAGAAACTCCCACCTTCTGCAAATCGAAAGACAAGTCCCACCCTGCCCTCTTGTACGTGTGTTATCTAACTGCTTAATCATTTCTAGTGCATACAGCCCACACCTCCCGCTGCTGCCAGTAACCTTTACAATGCTGATGAGACAATGCAATACCTGCAGTACTGAAAATCGTAAGGCTTCTAACGCTACCAGTTACTGATTCACCGCTCCCACTGATGGACAGCATTGGAAATACAATGTTGGAGGCTGAAAGAAACAAGCAGTTTAAAACAAAAACTCACCTAACCCTTCACTAGGCTCCCTGCTCAGCACACTTTACTTCAATCACTTCAACTCCACATTGCAACAAATTCCCACTTTCCGCCAATATCATGAATGTCCTCACTCACTCCGTTGCTGTCTCACAAATGAAAGATTTCATTGTAGTTTCTGCTCCCAGTAAGGACAAAACATCCTTGAAAGCTGATCTGACAGTCCAGTCTTCACAATGACACTTCTGCTTTCCTTCAGTCCAAATTGTCCGTGCTGACCAGATATCCCAAATTAACATAGTCTCATTTGTCAGCACATAACCCATATCCCTCTCAATTCTCCCTATTACCAGATGCCCTTTAAAATGCTTTAATTATACCAGCCTCCACCACTTCCTCTGCCAGCTCTTTCCATACACACAGCACGCTCTGTGTAAGAAAGGTGCCTGTAAAGTTCCCTTGAAATGTTTCCCATCTCACCTAAGACCGATTCCCTCTAGTTTTGGACGCAACTACTCTGGGGAAAAGATTTTAGCTATTCACCCTATCCATGCTCCTTATGAACTTGTATAAAGTCATCCTCAGCCTCCAATGGTCCAGAGAAAACAGCCCAGCCTATTCAGCCTCTCCAGATAGACCAAACCCTCCAACTTTGGCAATAGCCTTGTAAATCTTTTCCAAATCCTTGCAAAAGTTCGTAACACTTTTCCTGTAGCAGCGAAACCAGAACCGAATGCAGGATTCCAAAAGTGGCCTAATCAATGTCCTGTACAGCCGCAACATGACCTCCAACATCTATATTGAAATGCACTGACCTATAAAAGCAAATATACCAAATACCTTTTTTGCTATCCTGTCTACCTGCGACTCCACTATGAACCAGCACTCCAAGGTATGTTTATTCAACAACACTCCCCATTAAATGTGTAGATCCTGCCCTGATCTGACTTTCCAAAATCCATATTTCAAAACGGGGTTTTCTGCACCTATGTCATATGGTCTCTTGCTGTCCTGGATACAGTGAGAGAATTGGAAGCAGGCACCAGCATTGAACAGTTCATAACTGGATATAAACATACCTGCATCTAGATGGATAGGCTGGGACTTTTTTCATTGGAGCATCAGAGGTTGGGAGGTGACCTTAGAGAGGATTATAAAATCATGAGAGGTATAAATGAGGTGAAAGGCAAGTATTCTTTCCCTAGTGTGGGTGTTTCAAGATTAGGGAGCAAATTTTGAAGGTGAAGAAAGAAATATTTTAACAAGACATGAGGGGCACCTTTTTTTTAAAGATAAAGAGTGGTTCGTGTGAGGAATCAATGTCCAGAGGAGTTGTTGGATGCAGGTACAGTTACAATGTTTAAAAGACATTTGGATAAGTACATGAATAGGGAAAGTTCGGAGGGATATGGGCCAATCATTGGCAGGTGGGCCCAGTTTAGTTTCAGAACACCATCAGCATGGACGTGTTCGACTGAGTGGTCTGTTTCTGTGCTGTATGACTCTGTAACTGTTCTGTACTGGTCTTAAAACCATTTTCTTGCCTCCTCCCATAACTTCTTCGTTCTTCAAAATCACATGAACTCAGCCTTGAATAAATTCAATAACCGACCTAACTGCAGGAAGACATCCTCACTTCTGAACTCAATTCCTCTCGCTGATATACTACTTGCTTTGCTCATTGCTTGCTGCACTTTCTGACAACTGGCAGTGACTGGTGTGGAAGGACACTGAGGCCCCTTTGTCTATCCACACGTCACTCCTGATGTAGGGCTCGTGCCCGAAACGTCAACCCTCTTCCTCCTCAGTTGCTGCCTGACCTACTGTGGTTTTCCAGCGCCACAATATTCAACTCTGATACAGCACAGCAGTCCAAAGTTGAGCACGTACACCTTAGTCCAACACAGGCACCTCCCGATCATAACAAATATTAAGCGTCCAAATGCGAATACGGGAGACAAATGCCGACGCTATTTTATTTTGCCAATTTTTTTCCCTGTGCCTCTACATTTTATTTCTTTTGCATTTTGTCTGGCTTCTCAACGTTTCTGTCCTTTCCCCAGGGCAGAGGTATTCCAAAACTAGAGGGTAGAGGCTTAGGGTATGGGGGAAGGATTTTAAAAGATCTAAAAGACTAGGAATAGAACATTCACCCCTTACTGAGCGAAAGTGAGGACTGCAGATGCTGGATATTAGAGTCGAGAGTGTGGAGCTGGAAAAGCACAGCAGGTCAGGCAGCATCCGAGGACCAGAAGAATTGACGTTTCGGGCAAAACCCTTCATCAGGAAATAGCCATGGGAAACTGCAGGGCTGTAGCGTAATCGAGTGAGTCTAAGTGGGATGCTGTTGGGAAGGTTGGTGTGAATGGCCTGGAAGGATGATATGGTTCCACTGCGTTAGCCACGTGTATTGTGAGAAATGTAGGAGGAGTGGGTTCCAGTTCATGGGACATTGACACCAGGCCTGGAGAAGGTGGCATTTGTGCCGTCTCTCTCTTCACATTCTGCCCCCCTGTCCATTTTCTCCCTATTCACTGCCCCCTGCCCATTCTCTCTCCTCACACTGCACCCTCTATTCTCCCCCCCCAACAACCCTCTGAACCACAGTCTGTTCCCCTGTCCATTTCCCTCCTCTCTCCACCACCACCAGCGACCCCCTCATCCCCTGCACCCCCACAATCGTCCTTTCTCGTGCCTCAGCCCTCTTTGATCGCTGTATGAAGTCTTTCTCAGGGGAGATAGAGAATGGATGGTGATGACTTTACCTGGGAAGCACGGCATGTGGGAAATAGTTGATATTTAAAATTGAGAATAACTAAAACCGTATATTCAGAAACTTCGTTTAAAGTCGGGAAGAATGTTATTTTTTCCAAAACAAAAGCTGCAAAAATCTTTCTGAAACTTGCATTGATGTATGTGCAGTTAGGCCACAACAAAGGAGAGGCTGTAAGGAGTGAATGAGTGAATAAAAGACAAGTCCAACCTTGCCCTCGAGGAGAAAGTGAAAACTGCAGATGCTGGAGATCAGAGTCGAGAGCGTGGTGTTGGAAAAGCTCAGCAGGTCAGGCAGCATCCAAGGGGCAGGAGAATCGCGTTTCGTGCATAAGCACTTGGCACTCGGCCATCGTTCGTTCAATCCCCCTGCGATGGCGCGTGAACTCACTGGTGCCTCCGCAGGTGGGAGGAGCAGGTGAATCCTTTCCGGCACTGACAGCAGGTGAATGGCCTCTCTCCGGTGTGGAGCCGCTGGTGGGTCAGCAGTGCAGCTGTCTGAGTGAACCCTCTCCCGCACATGGGGCACGTGAATGGCTTCTCTCCCTTGTGGACCCACTCGTGCAACTGCAGATGGCAGATCCGACTGAAGCCCTTCCTGCACACTGAGCAGGTGAATGGCCTCTCCCGGTGTGAATGAGTCTGTGGGTTTCCAGCACGGATGAGGAAGGGAATCCTTTCCCACGGTCCCCACATTTCCACGGTTTCCCCATTGAAGGAGCTTTCCTTGTGTTGTTCTGGGTTTGAAATTACCAGTCTATCCCCACCGTGAGGGGTGAGAGTTTGATTCCCCTAAGCTGAGTAAATGGTTTGAAGCACTTTTCACAGTCAGCGCACTGAATCTCCCTCACTCGGGTGTCTCAGTATTCTTCCTGCCACACCAATGTCCAAAATCTTTCAAGCAAACATGTCTTCTAGATTGGAATGGCTGCTGATATTCAAGGCCCAATGAATCAAGTGGCTCTGTCAGAAGTTGATGCATCATTTGCTTTCAGATTTCTTTCTGCACGTCTTCCTGCAAAGAAAAATCACAAAATAAGTGATCACTGTCAGTACAGTTAAATGAACATAACATAGGTGGCAATTCCTTTAGATTGCCAGATGCCGGCTGATCACATATTATCCAGGCCACAGAAACCTGAAAACCCTCATGCAGCCAGATAGGCTTAGGTATGTATGGAGGAAAACTTCATTCCAGTGACAATAACATGGAACAAACTGCCTACAAAGATGCTGGAAATGGAGCTGAATCAAGGATATGAAAATGAAATGTTAAGGCTGCTTGAGAAAAGAAAGGCAGTAAAATTGCTGAATGACTTCCTGCTGGCCTATTAAACAAAAAATAATGACAAAAAAGGACGTAACTCCATTATTACATTAGAAGGTGAATAATAATTTCAAACAAACCTTTACAACAGCCAACAATATCAGATATACATCATATAGAACAAAGAACAAAGAACATTTACAGCCCAGGAACAGGCCCTTCAAGCCTGAGCCGATCCAAATGTACTGTCTAAACCTGTTGGTCAATTCCTAAGTGTTGTATCCCTCTACTCCCCACCCACTCATGCACTTATCCAGACGCATCTTAAATGAATCTACCGTGCTTGCCTCTACCACTCTGCTGACAACGCGTTCCAAACGCCCACCATCCTCTGTGTGAACTAAAACTTATTTTCGCTTTGAATAAGTGCTGCCCTTGCCGCGTTCATTGTAATGGCAGCTCTGCCCCATCCCTGAGTAAGGAAGACGGATCTCGTTTAACGAAGCTGCTTTTTGAGAAAATTGATTATCTGTTTTCGCACAAGGTAATGTAAGAAGCTAGGGCTCGTCCGGGATTTGAACCCGGGATCTCTCACACGTCCACGCAGCAGGAGGCCCGAAGCGAGAATCACACCGCTAGACCAACGAGCCACATACAGTTGGTGCTCTACATTTTTTTTAATAATATGCCAATCCCTTAAATGCTGCCCAGTTCCTTGGGAATCTAACTTTTTAGTTGTGAACATGAGTAAAGGAGCAATCCTTTTCGAGGGTGCAAACTGTATACGTGCCAAACTGAGGGAATACACGAGGAAAATAGCTTTAAGAGAGATGGAAGGTATTTGAGCACCTTTGGAGTGTCTGCTCCCTCCCTGGGTTCACTCCAGTTGCTACAAATGAATAGTGTTTCACCCACCCGTACCTCCCCTCCCCCCTCGCTGCTGGAGGATGGTGAATGGAAAGAGGGAGACATTGCTTTGCTCCCAGATATTGCCCAGCGAGAGGAAGTTTCACTCTGAAACTGACGGGGCTGCATCCGCATTGTGACGTCAACAATGGAGGCGGGCCGGACAGCTGTCCTGCAGTTGAGGCACGTGTGGAGGGGAGGGCACTTTGCAAAGCCCACTCTCCTCCAAGTCAATGCAGTTTGAGTTCAAGCAAAGCAAGGGGTTTAAATTTATTTTAGGAAACCTCCTTTGTGCCGTGGGAAAACTCCCGCCGCTGGAAATACAGTGCTACAGATTCAAATTAACAGAAGCAGGAGTAGACCATTTGGGCAAGCCTGCTTCGTCATTCATTAAGATCACAGCTCCACCAAACTGCACTATCCCGACTAACCGGTAAAGCGCATTTCAGAAGAATGGACAGCCCGTAGGCCAGCTAAAAACTGCTTCCCTGACCGGGAATCGAACCCGGGCCGCGGCGGTGAGAGCGCCAAATCCTAACCACTAGACTACCAGGGAGACATAAAGCCGCCCGTGTAGCTCTGCTGAAAATGGCCTCGCTGCCCGGGAATCGAACCCGGGCTGCAGCAGTAAGAAGACTTGCACCGGTGCATCCATCAATGTAACTTTTTTGTGTCCATTGCTCCCGATGCGATCTCTATAACATTGGGGAGACTTAGAGTCAAGTCACATCTCCGGGACTCTCCTGCGCGCCTTTATTGCAAAAAAGCGCGGAGTGGACCCGGAAGCTGGTGTAGCGCAAGCTAACCTGGGTAGGTTTCTCTTCCTATAAATGCGCGCAGGAGAGTTCCGCAGATGTGACTTGACTCTCCTGTCTCCCCAATGTTATAGAGATCGCATCGGGAGCAATGGACACAAAAACTTACATTGATGGATACAAGAAAAATTAAATTTAAACTGTAAAACACACGTAACCGCGTCTACAAACAGACACTGCCAAGCAGCCCCGACCTGCTCCGTCGAGAGAGTGAAGACTGTTCACTCGTTTGTAGCTGCAGAAGCAATCATCCCAACACATGCAAACAAATCTGCATCAGGATGCTATTTGAACGAGCTACATCACACTGCAGCACCCAGGTACGGTGAAGATCAATAAACAACTGTAAAGCGCATTTCAGAAGAATGGACAGCCCGTAGGCCAGCTAAAAACTGCTTCCCTGACCGGGAATCGAACCCGGGCCGCGGCGGTGAGAGCGCCAAATCCTAACCACTAGACTACCAGGGAGACATAAAGCCGCCCGTGTAGCTCTGCTGAAAATGGCCTCGCTGCCCGGGAATCGAACCCGGGCTGCAGCAGTAAGAAGACTTGCACCGGTGCATCCATCAATGTAACTTTTTTGTGTCCATTGCTCCCGATGCGATCTCTATAACATTGGGGAGACTTAGAGTCAAGTCACATCTCCGGGACTCTCCTGCGCGCCTTTATTGCAAAAAAGCGCGGAGTGGACCCGGAAGCTGGTGTAGCGCAAGCTAACCTGGGTAGGTTTCTCTTCCTATAAATGCGCGCAGGAGAGTTCCGCAGATGTGACTTGACTCTCCTGTCTCCCCAATGTTATAGAGATCGCATCGGGAGCAATGGACACAAAAACTTACATTGATGGATACAAGAAAAATTAAATTTAAACTGTAAAACACACGTAACCGCGTCTACAAACAGACACTGCCAAGCAGCCCCGACCTGCTCCGTCGAGAGAGTGAAGACTGTTCACTCGTTTGTAGCTGCAGAAGCAATCATCCCAACACATGCAAACAAATCTGCATCAGGATGCTATTTGAACGAGCTACATCACACTGCAGCACCCAGGTACGGTGAAGATCAATAAACAACTGTAAAGCGCATTTCAGAAGAATGGACAGCCCGTAGGCCAGCTAAAAACTGCTTCCCTGACCGGGAATCGAACCCGGGCCGCGGCGGTGAGAGCGCCAAATCCTAACCACTAGACTACCAGGGAGACATAAAGCCGCCCGTGTAGCTCTGCTGAAAATGGCCTCGCTGCCCGGGAATCGAACCCGGGCTGCAGCAGTAAGAAGACTTGCACCGGTGCATCCATCAATGTAACTTTTTTGTGTCCATTGCTCCCGATGCGATCTCTATAACATTGGGGAGACTTAGAGTCAAGTCACATCTCCGGGACTCTCCTGCGCGCCTTTATTGCAAAAAAGCGCGGAGTGGACCCGGAAGCTGGTGTAGCGCAAGCTAACCTGGGTAGGTTTCTCTTCCTATAAATGCGCGCAGGAGAGCTGATCTGACAGTCCAGTCTTCACAATGACACTTCTGCTTTCCTTCAGTCCAAATTGTCCGTGCTGACCAGATATCCCAAATTAACATAGTCTCATTTGTCAGCACATAACCCATATCCCTCTCAATTCTCCCTATTACCAGATGCCCTTTAAAATGCTTTAATTATACCAGCCTCCACCACTTCCTCTGCCAGCTCTTTCCATACACACAGCACGCTCTGTGTAAGAAAGGTGCCTGTAAAGTTCCCTTGAAATGTTTCCCATCTCACCTAAGACCGATTCCCTCTAGTTTTGGACGCAACTACTCTGGGGAAAAGATTTTAGCTATTCACCCTATCCATGCTCCTTATGAACTTGTATAAAGTCATCCTCAGCCTCCAATGGTCCAGAGAAAACAGCCCAGCCTATTCAGCCTCTCCAGATAGACCAAACCCTCCAACTTTGGCAATAGCCTTGTAAATCTTTTCCAAATCCTTGCAAAAGTTCGTAACACTTTTCCTGTAGCAGCGAAACCAGAACCGAATGCAGGATTCCAAAAGTGGCCTAATCAATGTCCTGTACAGCCGCAACATGACCTCCAACATCTATATTGAAATGCACTGACCTATAAAAGCAAATATACCAAATACCTTTTTTGCTATCCTGTCTACCTGCGACTCCACTATGAACCAGCACTCCAAGGTATGTTTATTCAACAACACTCCCCATTAAATGTGTAGATCCTGCCCTGATCTGACTTTCCAAAATCCATATTTCAAAACGGGGTTTTCTGCACCTATGTCATATGGTCTCTTGCTGTCCTGGATACAGTGAGAGAATTGGAAGCAGGCACCAGCATTGAACAGTTCATAACTGGATATAAACATACCTGCATCTAGATGGATAGGCTGGGACTTTTTTCATTGGAGCATCAGAGGTTGGGAGGTGACCTTAGATAGGATTATAAAATCATGAGAGGTATAAATGAGGTGAAAGGCAAGTATTCTTTCCCTAGTGTGGGTGTTTCAAGATTAGGGAGCAAATTTTGAAGGTGAAGAAAGAAATATTTTAACAAGACATGAGGGGCACCTTTTTTTTAAAGATAAAGAGTGGTTCGTGTGAGGAATCAATGTCCAGAGGAGTTGTTGGATGCAGGTACAGTTACAATGTTTAAAAGACATTTGGATAAGTACATGAATAGGGAAAGTTCGGAGGGATATGGGCCAATCATTGGCAGGTGGGCCCAGTTTAGTTTCAGAACACCATCAGCATGGACGTGTTCGACTGAGTGGTCTGTTTCTGTGCTGTATGACTCTGTAACTGTTCTGTACTGGTCTTAAAACCATTTTCTTGCCTCCTCCCATAACTTCTTCGTTCTTCAAAATCACATGAACTCAGCCTTGAATAAATTCAATAACCGACCTAACTGCAGGAAGACATCCTCACTTCTGAACTCAATTCCTCTCGCTGATATACTACTTGCTTTGCTCATTGCTTGCTGCACTTTCTGACAACTGGCAGTGACTGGTGTGGAAGGACACTGAGGCCCCTTTGTCTATCCACACGTCACTCCTGATGTAGGGCTCGTGCCCGAAACGTCAACCCTCTTCCTCCTCAGTTGCTGCCTGACCTACTGTGGTTTTCCAGCGCCACAATATTCAACTCTGATACAGCACAGCAGTCCAAAGTTGAGCACGTACACCTTAGTCCAACACAGGCACCTCCCGATCATAACAAATATTAAGCGTCCAAATGCGAATACGGGAGACAAATGCCGACGCTATTTTATTTTGCCAATTTTTTTCCCTGTGCCTCTACATTTTATTTCTTTTGCATTTTGTCTGGCTTCTCAACGTTTCTGTCCTTTCCCCAGGGCAGAGGTATTCCAAAACTAGAGGGTAGAGGCTTAGGGTATGGGGGAAGGATTTTAAAAGATCTAAAAGACTAGGAATAGAACATTCACCCCTTACTGAGCGAAAGTGAGGACTGCAGATGCTGGATATTAGAGTCGAGAGTGTGGAGCTGGAAAAGCACAGCAGGTCAGGCAGCATCCGAGGACCAGAAGAATTGACGTTTCGGGCAAAACCCTTCATCAGGAAATAGCCATGGGAAACTGCAGGGCTGTAGCGTAATCGAGTGAGTCTAAGTGGGATGCTGTTGGGAAGGTTGGTGTGAATGGCCTGGAAGGATGATATGGTTCCACTGCGTTAGCCACGTGTATTGTGAGAAATGTAGGAGGAGTGGGTTCCAGTTCATGGGACATTGACACCAGGCCTGGAGAAGGTGGCATTTGTGCCGTCTCTCTCTTCACATTCTGCCCCCCTGTCCATTTTCTCCCTATTCACTGCCCCCTGCCCATTCTCTCTCCTCACACTGCACCCTCTATTCTCCCCCCCCAACAACCCTCTGAACCACAGTCTGTTCCCCTGTCCATTTCCCTCCTTTCTCCACCACCACCAGCGACCCCCTCATCCCCTGCACCCCCACAATCGTCCTTTCTCGTGCCTCAGCCCTCTTTGATCGCTGTATGAAGTCTTTCTCAGGGGAGATAGAGAATGGATGGTGATGACTTTACCTGGGAAGCACGGCTTGTGGGAAATAGTTGATATTTAAAATTGAGAATAACTAAAACCGTATATTCAGAAACTTCGTTTAAAGTCGGGAAGAATGTTATTTTTTCCAAAACAAAAGCTGCAAAAATCTTTCTGAAACTTGCATTGATGTATGTGCAGTTAGGCCACAACAAAGGAGAGGCTGTAAGGAGTGAATGAGTGAATAAAAGACAAGTCCAACCTTGCCCTCGAGGAGAAAGTGAAAACTGCAGATGCTGGAGATCAGAGTCGAGAGCGTGGTGTTGGAAAAGCTCAGCAGGTCAGGCAGCATCCAAGGGGCAGGAGAATCGCGTTTCGTGCATAAGCACTTGGCACTCGGCCATCGTTCGTTCAATCCCCCTGCGATGGCGCGTGAACTCACTGGTGCCTCCGCAGGTGGGAGGAGCAGGTGAATCCTTTCCGGCACTGACAGCAGGTGAATGGCCTCTCTCCGGTGTGGAGCCGCTGGTGGGTCAGCAGTGCAGCTGTCTGAGTGAACCCTCTCCCGCACATGGGGCACGTGAATGGCTTCTCTCCCTTGTGGACCCACTCGTGCAACTGCAGATGGCAGATCCGACTGAAGCCCTTCCTGCACACTGAGCAGGTGAATGGCCTCTCCCGGTGTGAATGAGTCTGTGGGTTTCCAGCACGGATGAGGAAGGGAATCCTTTCCCACGGTCCCCACATTTCCACGGTTTCCCCATTGAAGGAGCTTTCCTTGTGTTGTTCTGGGTTTGAAATTACCAGTCTATCCCCACCGTGAGGGGTGAGAGTTTGATTCCCCTAAGCTGAGTAAATGGTTTGAAGCACTTTTCACAGTCAGCGCACTGAATCTCCCTCACTCGGGTGTCTCAGTATTCTTCCTGCCACACCAATGTCCAAAATCTTTCAAGCAAACATGTCTTCTAGATTGGAATGGCTGCTGATATTCAAGGCCCAATGAATCAAGTGGCTCTGTCAGAAGTTGATGCATCATTTGCTTTCAGATTTCTTTCTGCACGTCTTCCTGCAAAGAAAAATCACAAAATAAGTGATCACTGTCAGTACAGTTAAATGAACATAACATAGGTGGCAATTCCTTTAGATTGCCAGATGCCGGCTGATCACATATTATCCAGGCCACAGAAACCTGAAAACCCTCATGCAGCCAGATAGGCTTAGGTATGTATGGAGGAAAACTTCATTCCAGTGACAATAACATGGAACAAACTGCCTACAAAGATGCTGGAAATGGAGCTGAATCAAGGATATGAAAATGAAATGTTAAGGCTGCTTGAGAAAAGAAAGGCAGTAAAATTGCTGAATGACTTCCTGCTGGCCTATTAAACAAAAAATA
Source organism: Hemiscyllium ocellatum (assembly GCF_020745735.1). Lineage (NCBI taxonomy): Eukaryota > Metazoa > Chordata > Chondrichthyes > Orectolobiformes > Hemiscylliidae > Hemiscyllium > Hemiscyllium ocellatum. The sequence continues at coordinate 82,150 of NW_026867483.1, read as the reverse complement.
ATGACAAAAAAGGACGTAACTCCATTATTACATTAGAAGGTGAATAATAATTTCAAACAAACCTTTACAACAGCCAACAATATCAGATATACATCATATAGAACAAAGAACAAAGAACATTTACAGCCCAGGAACAGGCCCTTCAAGCCTGAGCCGATCCAAATGTACTGTCTAAACCTGTTGGTCAATTCCTAAGTGTTGTATCCCTCTACTCCCCACCCACTCATGCACTTATCCAGACGCATCTTAAATGAATCTACCGTGCTTGCCTCTACCACTCTGCTGACAACGCGTTCCAAACGCCCACCATCCTCTGTGTGAACTAAAACTTATTTTCGCTTTGAATAAGTGCTGCCCTTGCCGCGTTCATTGTAATGGCAGCTCTGCCCCATCCCTGAGTAAGGAAGACGGATCTCGTTTAACGAAGCTGCTTTTTGAGAAAATTGATTATCTGTTTTCGCACAAGGTAATGTAAGAAGCTAGGGCTCGTCCGGGATTTGAACCCGGGATCTCTCACACGTCCACGCAGCAGGAGGCCCGAAGCGAGAATCACACCGCTAGACCAACGAGCCACATACAGTTGGTGCTCTACATTTTTTTTAATAATATGCCAATCCCTTAAATGCTGCCCAGTTCCTTGGGAATCTAACTTTTTAGTTGTGAACATGAGTAAAGGAGCAATCCTTTTCGAGGGTGCAAACTGTATACGTGCCAAACTGAGGGAATACACGAGGAAAATAGCTTTAAGAGAGATGGAAGGTATTTGAGCACCTTTGGAGTGTCTGCTCCCTCCCTGGGTTCACTCCAGTTGCTACAAATGAATAGTGTTTCACCCACCCGTACCTCCCCTCCCCCCTCGCTGCTGGAGGATGGTGAATGGAAAGAGGGAGACATTGCTTTGCTCCCAGATATTGCCCAGCGAGAGGAAGTTTCACTCTGAAACTGACGGGGCTGCATCCGCATTGTGACGTCAACAATGGAGGCGGGCCGGACAGCTGTCCTGCAGTTGAGGCACGTGTGGAGGGGAGGGCACTTTGCAAAGCCCACTCTCCTCCAAGTCAATGCAGTTTGAGTTCAAGCAAAGCAAGGGGTTTAAATTTATTTTAGGAAACCTCCTTTGTGCCGTGGGAAAACTCCCGCCGCTGGAAATACAGTGCTACAGATTCAAATTAACAGAAGCAGGAGTAGACCATTTGGGCAAGCCTGCTTCGTCATTCATTAAGATCACAGCTCCACCAAACTGCACTATCCCGACTAACCGGTAAAGCGCATTTCAGAAGAATGGACAGCCCGTAGGCCAGCTAAAAACTGCTTCCCTGACCGGGAATCGAACCCGGGCCGCGGCGGTGAGAGCGCCAAATCCTAACCACTAGACTACCAGGGAGACATAAAGCCGCCCGTGTAGCTCTGCTGAAAATGGCCTCGCTGCCCGGGAATCGAACCCGGGCTGCAGCAGTAAGAAGACTTGCACCGGTGCATCCATCAATGTAACTTTTTTGTGTCCATTGCTCCCGATGCGATCTCTATAACATTGGGGAGACTTAGAGTCAAGTCACATCTCCGGGACTCTCCTGCGCGCCTTTATTGCAAAAAAGCGCGGAGTGGACCCGGAAGCTGGTGTAGCGCAAGCTAACCTGGGTAGGTTTCTCTTCCTATAAATGCGCGCAGGAGAGTTCCGCAGATGTGACTTGACTCTCCTGTCTCCCCAATGTTATAGAGATCGCATCGGGAGCAATGGACACAAAAACTTACATTGATGGATACAAGAAAAATTAAATTTAAACTGTAAAACACACGTAACCGCGTCTACAAACAGACACTGCCAAGCAGCCCCGACCTGCTCCGTCGAGAGAGTGAAGACTGTTCACTCGTTTGTAGCTGCAGAAGCAATCATCCCAACACATGCAAACAAATCTGCATCAGGATGCTATTTGAACGAGCTACATCACACTGCAGCACCCAGGTACGGTGAAGATCAATAAACAACTGTAAAGCGCATTTCAGAAGAATGGACAGCCCGTAGGCCAGCTAAAAACTGCTTCCCTGACCGGGAATCGAACCCGGGCCGCGGCGGTGAGAGCGCCAAATCCTAACCACTAGACTACCAGGGAGACATAAAGCCGCCCGTGTAGCTCTGCTGAAAATGGCCTCGCTGCCCGGGAATCGAACCCGGGCTGCAGCAGTAAGAAGACTTGCACCGGTGCATCCATCAATGTAACTTTTTTGTGTCCATTGCTCCCGATGCGATCTCTATAACATTGGGGAGACTTAGAGTCAAGTCACATCTCCGGGACTCTCCTGCGCGTCTTTATTGCAAAAAAGCGCGGAGTGGACCCGGAAGCTGGTGTAGCGCAAGCTAACCTGGGTAGGTTTCTCTTCCTATAAATGCGCGCAGGAGAGTTCCGCAGATGTGACTTGACTCTCCTGTCTCCCCAATGTTATAGAGATCGCATCGGGAGCAATGGACACAAAAACTTACATTGATGGATACAAGAAAAATTAAATTTAAACTGTAAAACACACGTAACCGCGTCTACAAACAGACACTGCCAAGCAGCCCCGACCTGCTCCGTCGAGAGAGTGAAGACTGTTCACTCGTTTGTAGCTGCAGAAGCAATCATCCCAACACATGCAAACAAATCTGCATCAGGATGCTATTTGAACGAGCTACATCACACTGCAGCACCCAGGTACGGTGAAGATCAATAAACAACTGTAAAGCGCATTTCAGAAGAATGGACAGCCCGTAGGCCAGCTAAAAACTGCTTCCCTGACCGGGAATCGAACCCGGGCCGCGGCGGTGAGAGCGCCAAATCCTAACCACTAGACTACCAGGGAGACATAAAGCCGCCCGTGTAGCTCTGCTGAAAATGGCCTCGCTGCCCGGGAATCGAACCCGGGCTGCAGCAGTAAGAAGACTTGCACCGGTGCATCCATCAATGTAACTTTTTTGTGTCCATTGCTCCCGATGCGATCTCTATAACATTGGGGAGACTTAGAGTCAAGTCACATCTCCGGGACTCTCCTGCGCGCCTTTATTGCAAAAAAGCGCGGAGTGGACCCGGAAGCTGGTGTAGCGCAAGCTAACCTGGGTAGGTTTCTCTTCCTATAAATGCGCGCAGGAGAGTTCCGCAGATGTGACTTGACTCTCCTGTCTCCCCAATGTTATTGAGATCGCATCGGGAGCAATGGACACAAAAACTTACATTGATGGATACAAGAAAAATTAAATTTAAACTGTAAAACACACGTAACCGCGTCTACAAACAGACACTGCCAAGCAGCCCCGACCTGCTCCGTCGAGAGAGTGAAGACTGTTCACTCGTTTGTAGCTGCAGAAGCAATCATCCCAACACATGCAAACAAATCTGCATCAGGATGCTATTTGAACGAGCTACATCACACTGCAGCACCCAGGTACGGTGAAGATCAATAAACAACTGTAAAGCGCATTTCAGAAGAATGGACAGCCCGTAGGCCAGCTAAAAACTGCTTCCCTGACCGGGAATCGAACCCGGGCCGCGGCGGTGAGAGCGCCAAATCCTAACCACTAGACTACCAGGGAGACATAAAGCCGCCCGTGTAGCTCTGCTGAAAATGGCCTCGCTGCCCGGGAATCGAACCCGGGCTGCAGCAGTAAGAAGACTTGCACCGGTGCATCCATCAATGTAACTTTTTTGTGTCCATTGCTCCCGATGCGATCTCTATAACATTGGGGAGACTTAGAGTCAAGTCACATCTCCGGGACTCTCCTGCGCGCCTTTATTGCAAAAAAGCGCGGAGTGGACCCGGAAGCTGGTGTAGCGCAAGCTAACCTGGGTAGGTTTCTCTTCCTATAAATGCGCGCAGGAGAGTAACCCGAGGCACTACAGGGGTAGTCCCTCCCACCCACCCTCCTCCTCTAACCTTATAAGATCCGTTATGGTAAGCAGGTAAGTGCTGCATTTTGCTTGTTCTATTCTTCAGATCTAGTTTTTTTTAAAGGTTACTTTTGTAGGGATGGCAGTGAAGACAGTGCAATGTTCCTCTGCAACATGTTTGAGGTGAGGGATGCCATGGTCATCCCTGCTGATTACACTTGCCATAAGTGCACCCATCTCCAGCTCCTCCAAGTCCATCTTCGGGAACGGGAGCTGGAGTTGGATGAAATTAGAATCATTCGGGAGGCAGAGGGAGTCATAGATCGGAGCTTGAGGGAAGTAGCAACTCCAAAGATTGCCGACAGATGGGTGATAGTGAGGGGTACTTGGAGATAGCAGCCCGTGCAGCGACCCCTTGCGGTCGTTCCCCTGAAGAACAAGTGTATCATTTTGGATACTTGTAGGGGGTACGATTTACCAGGGGTAAGCAGTGGGGTTCAGGCCTCTGGCACGGAGCCTGTTCTCAATGCTCAGAAGGGAAGGTTGGAAAAGGGCAGAGCAAGAGTTATTGGGGACTCGATAGTTTGGGGCGCAGATATGTGGTTTTGTGTGGGCGAGAGAGACTCACGATTGCTATGTTGCCTCCAGGTGCAAGGGTACGTGATGTCTCTGATCGTGTTTTCCGGGTCCTTAAGGGGGTCGGAGAGCAGCCCGAAGTCATGGTCCACATTGGCACCAACGACATAGGTAGGAAGAGGGATGAGGATGTTATGCATACTTTCAGGGAGTTAGGTTGGAAGCGCAGAGTTGGAACAAACAGAGTTGTTGTCTCTGGTTTGTTACCCATGCCACTTGATCGCGAGTTGAGGAATAGTGAGAGAGAACAGATAAATGCGTGGCTACAGGGATGGTGCAGGAGGGAGGGATTCCGGTATCTGGATAACTGGGGTTCTTTCTGGGGAAGGTGGGACCTCTATAAACAGGATGGTATACACCTGAACCTGAGGGGCACCAGTATCCTTGGTGGGACGTTTGCTAGTGCTCTTTGGGGGTGGGGGGGAGTTTAAACTAATTCTGCCGGGGCATGGGAACCGAGACCGTAGCTTTAGGGTGCAGGACCTTGAGTGTAGGGAGGTTAGGAACATGGCATCAATCTCGAAGGAGGGTGCCTCTAAACAGGAATGTGACTTGAAGTGGATGTACTTCAATGTGAGAAGTATATGAAATAAGATAGGTGAACGTGCAGCGTGGGTTGGTACCTGGGATTTCAATGTTGTGGCTATTACGGAGACATGGGTAGAACAGGGACAGGATTGTTTGTTGCAGGTTCCAGTATTTAAATGTGTTAGTAGGGTCAGAGGTGGGGGTAAAAGAAGGGGAGGTGTGGCATTGCTTGTCGTCCCTACTGATTACACTTGCCGGAAGTGCACCCATCTCCAGCTCCTCCAAGACCGTGTTCGGGAACTGGAGCTGGAGTTGGATGAACTTAGAATCATTCGGGAGGCAGAGTGGTCATAGATCGGAGCTTTAGGGAAGTAGTAACTCCAAAGATTGCAGACAGATGGGTGACAGTGAGGGGGACTTGGCGAAAGCAGCCAGTGCAGCGACCCCCTGCGGTTGTTCCCCTCAAGAACAAGTATACCATTTTGGATACTTGTTGGGGGGACCACTTACCAGGGGTAAGCAATGGGGTTCAGGCCTCTGGCACGGAGCCTGATCCCGTTGCTCAGAAGGGAAGGTTGGAGAAGAGCAGAGCAAGAGTTATTGGGGACTCGATAGTTTGGGGCACAGATATGTGGTTTTGTGTGGGCGAGAGAGACTCACGATTGGTATGTTGCCTCCCAGGTGCAAGGGTAAGTGACGTCTCTGATCGTGTTTTCCGGGTCCTTAAGGGGGTGGGGGAGCAGCCCGAATTCGTGGTCCACATTGGCATTATTTTAGTGAATATCTGTTTCCTGTTTGCCAAGACCGAGAGAAACTCTCACTTCCAGATCTTTTAATTAGTTGAACATAAATTCTACCAGAAGCCATGATACGATTTCAATTTGTGTTCTCAGAAGACCTTGATCTCTGGGTTGCTCAATCATTATCACTGGATCCCAGTCTTTCCTTCAATGAAAGTGTTCTCCTGAATATTTTCCTTTATTTATTTTCCTTTATTTATTCATGGGATGTCGCACTTTGTCTCCCACTATTATTCTGGAAAACATCAACTTCACTTTCCTGCAGTTTCCCCATAATCTCAATTCCCTTTCTGATTAAAAAAAATGTTAGTTTTGAATGCACTTAACAATCCAGGCTCAACAACTGTCCTAAATATGCAATCCCTTATTTGCAAGTTATTCCCTCAGGTTCTAAACTCACCCACAAGGGTTAACGTTCCCACATCTATCCTGTCACGTCTCCTCAGAATCTTGTTTGTGACAATAAGGTTATCTCGAAATCTTCTAACTTCTAATAACCACAAGCCCAACCTATTCATTTCTCATTATAAGACATTATTTCCATTCCTGATATCGTCCTGGACAACCTTCTCTAGTCTGCCTCCAATGCCAGTATATCTTCCCTTAGCTAAAAGGCCCAAACCTTTTGCTTAACCTGTCGATATCCCTCTCCATGTCATCCTCACCACCTGCATTCCCATCAACTGTCTCTACTGCAGTCTTGGCAATAGTACATTCACTTCACTTATCCAAGTAATTCATATACATATTGTAAATAATTTTGGCCCCAGCACTGATCCCTGTGCCACATTGCTAGTTACAAGTTGCGATCCTGAACATGCCTCTTATCCCTGCTGCATCATTGGTTAGCCAATCATGTATCCATACGGTTAGACTGTCTCCAATATCATGTGAATATCATTGGCTCTGCCAGCACGTCTTCCCAAACTGTCCTTGAAAAAGTGGTGATGAGCTGCCTCTTAAATTGCTTCACAAATATGATGTGGTCTATAATGAAGGTTCAGGATCGAGTTCCAGGATTTTGATTAATAACACCGAAGCAATGCGTATATGTCATAGTTGGAATGTTGTGTTCACACTTATCTCCTCTTGCTGGTTAAAGTGATGGAGTGGAAATTGCTCGTGAAGAGCCGCCACTCATATAACCAAGCCAGACAGATCGATTGTGGCCAGAGACTCGGCCATTTTGACTTCTCATCAATCTACATTCTTTCCATGCAAGTTTTAGTCACATCAAACTGCCACGCAATGCTGTTATGGCCTCAGTAAACTATAATAACGGGAAGATCGCTGGAATGATTTTTCTACATCCGACTGCAATATAAATACAGATCATTGTTTCCAGTTTTGGTGGAACAAAAGACATTGTATTGGTGGATAATTACAGTTAGTGCAAACACAGCTAGCCATCGATAAATATTAATCCTGTTCACTTCAATGGCCAATTTCAATTCAGAAACCAAGTGCATTCGGCTGCTTGTAACATAGACAACATGACAAAATGGCTGATAGGAGGAGAAACGGGGCATTGAGGAGGAGTGAAATGTTTGCTTTTGGTCACCTCCACAATTGTTAGAAAAACAGGTTGAAAGGATTCTTAAAAGGTGGCTGAAGTAATGGTGTGGCTTAACATTTCAGACAGCGCAAAGTGGAAGACAACTTTCTAGTGGAAGAAAAAGACATTTCTTATTTCTGAAAGAACTGGGAAACAGAAGAGGGGATGAAATCTGACTTGGGAGCTATTTCCTATTTGTTGAGGATGTTGCTTCATCACAGTCTTGGTTTAGAGCCTAAGCTCTTGATCAGGAATAAAGGGTGGCCCAAAGGGGCTGACAGATAAATGGGAAGGACGTAGGGCTGGGGGAAAGGCAGCTGGGAGTGTAATAGGTAGATGGAGGTAGGGATTGATGGTGATAGGTCAGAGATGAGGGTGAAGCAAATAAGTGAGAAGCAAGATGGACAGGTATGACAGGTCAAGAGGTTGATGTCGAATTGGAAGGTTGGAACTGAGACAAAGTACGGGAGAGGAAATGCGGAAAGTGATGAAATGTACATTGATCCCATGTAATTGGAGGGTCCCAAGGCAGAAGATGATGTTTTTCCGACAAGCGTCGGGTAGCAAGAGTTTGGCAGTGGAGGAGGCCCAGGACTTGCATGTCCTTGATGGAAGGGGAGGGGGAGATAAAGTGTTCAGCCACAGGCGTTTAGTTTCTGTGACCCAGAGCTGTTCCCTCAAACATTCCGCTAGTTGGCGTCCAGTTTCCTAAATGTGGATGAGACCATATTGCGAGCAATGGACATAATCTTATAAATAGATTGCATAAATCTTAGCCTGCTGGAGTTATTTTCTTTTACTAAGTTAAAGAAAACTTTAATTAAATTGGGTGACTGCATGAAACGGTTTGATGGTCAGATTTGAATCATCACACCCAAATGAGACAATGCCATGAATATCAGTGAACTGCTCTTTTTGTTAAAAAACACAAGTTCTTGATTTATTTTCACAACTTACTGGTATTCACACCTGCACATTCAATGTCAAACTCTGACATCAGAAATGAAATTACAGCATTAATTTTGACTTACAATATTCGAACAAACAAATTAATAGCACACAGTGAATACCAAGTCTGATTCTTATGAAATTAAATTTGACCAAAAAAATATAAAATCAAGCTGGGAGATAAGAAATGGGGGAAGGACAGAAGGCAAGAAATGCAGCATCATAGAAGGTGCTCCTCCAGGGAGTGTATTTTACCAACTACAGCTGCTAAATATAAACAAGCACTCTGACATGATCCTCCGGTTTTAATGTGAACCATAGCCCTATACAGTAGGTACCATTTAAATGAGTTAATAGCCTCCAGCCTTACCCCCCGCTTCTTGGAGCTCGGGCCTTCCTCCAGCTCCGGGGGATTGCTGCTACTGCTACTCCTCCACTGAAGAAGCCTTGGGAAGCAGGTGTAAAGGCAAGATACAGAACAGAGCACCTTTGCAAATGAAAGCAGCTTATAGAGACATTGAGCAACAGTATCACAGGGTTTTGACCCACCGACCTCTGACTTAATGTGCCCAGCACGCTCCCGCTGCACTACTCTGCTTCTTGGCACCCAAAAGCTGGATTGTGGATCAGATTAAAGTAGGTCCTAAACTCTGATTACACCGGTACACAAGGCAGTGAGGAAAGGTTTCAGCACACCGGCCTTCATCAGTTCGGGAATTGAGGATAGATGTTGGCAAGTAATGCTGTAGTCATACAGGACGTGGATGAGGCTGCACCTGGAATATTGTGATCAGTTTTGGTCCCCTTGATGTTCTGACTTCTGACTTCTTCAACTCTGGGTTCGTGTTGAACTTGATGGGATACTTTGCCCAACTCAGCATTTTTAAACAGTATCGTTCTGAGGGATTCATTTAAAACTTTTCAGGAGGTGAGCTCAACAAGACTGAAAAATTCAATGTTACTTGGACTCTATTTTAAACTTACATCAGGACCAGTAGTCAGAGACATGTACAGCATTGAAACAAACCCTCCGGTCCAACTTGTCCATGCTGACCTGATATCCTAAATTAATCTAGTCCCATTTGACAGCACCTGACCCATATACTCTGGCAGCTCATTTCATATGTGTACCACCCTCTGCATGAAGAAGTTGTCCCTTTAATTTCGCCTTTCACACTAAATGTCTGCTCTCTAGTTCTGGACTCCCCCATCCCAGGGAAAGGACCTTCTTTATTACACTGTCCATGCCCCTCATAATTTTGTAACCTCTATTAGGTCACTCCTCTGCCTCCGATGCTCCAATGAAAACAGCCCCAGCCTATTCAGCCTCTCCCTGTAGCTCAAACCCTCCAACCCCCAGCAACATTCCCGTAAGTCGTTTCTCATCGAGAAGTCAACCTTTCAGTCCTGAAGAAGGGTTAATACCCAAAACGCTGACTACTCCACATCCTGGTGCTGCCTGGCTTGCTGTATTCTCCCAACCTCCTGCTTGCCTACATCGGGTTGCAATATGTAGTGGCTCAGTGGTTACCACTGCAGCCTCACAGCACCGGCGACCCAGGTTTGATTCCAGCCTTGGGTGGCCGTCTGTGAGGAGTTCGCACATTCTCCCAGTGTCTGCGTTGATTTTCTTTAGGTGGACCTGTTTTCTTTCATAAACCAAAGATGTGCAGGTCATGTGGATGGGCCATGCTTAATTGCCCATAGAGTTAGGTACATTAGTCAGAGGGAAATGGGTCTGGATGGGTTACTCTTCGGAGGGTTGGTGTGGACTTGTTGGGACGAATGGCCTGTTTCCAGACTGTAGTTAATCTCATCTGCACTACTTTTGTCACTAACGAATGGCAGAGTAAACTCGACGGGCCGACTGGCCTAACGTATGCTCCAATGGTCTTGCGGTCTTATTTTCTCTGGATCATTTCATTGGCAATGTGCAGTCCCTGGCTCAATGAGCAGCAGTGTCCACTGAAAGCAAAGCTCAGAGGTTCGAAGAACTCCTACAATGTGGAAACAGGTCCTTCAGCCCAACACATCTGCACTGATCTTCCAAAGACTAACCCACTCAGATCCATTTTCCTACCCTCCATAAATTGCACACAGACCCCCAAGGGTGGAATTATTCCTGGGTTCCTGGTGCCATGAGGCAGCAGTGCACACCCTGAGCCACCATGGGGTTGTGGTTGTGGGGGGTGGGGGAGACAATTGCAGTCCATCAGAAACAAAAACAGCCCACCTACTCTCCCACTGCACCCACTGTCAGAGCTGGCAGGAGGTTCAGTCCTGGAGGGTTCCCAAGGCAGAGTCACCGGTAGGATCTGATTGCTGGAAGCACTGGTGCCCCCGCTGGTGCTTCTGCAAGTTGCAGGAATACATGAACCTCTTCCCATACTCGGGCCAACTGAAGGGCATCTCCCCGGTGTGGACACATTGGTGCTTCAGTAGGGCGGAGGAATTGCTGAAGGCCTTCCCGCACTTAGGGCAGCAGAATGGCCTCCCCAAACCCCCCCCCCCGCCCCGCCTCCCTCCCCCCATGTGTGGACTAGCTGGTGCTTCAGCAGTGTGGAGGAGCGGGTAAAGACCTTCCCACATTCGGGGCAGGAGAACAGCTTCTTCCCGGTGTGGATGGACTGGTGCCTCAGCAGGGCCATGGAATTGCTGAAAGCCTTCCTGCACTGAGGGCAACTGAACGGCATCTGACCAATGGGTCAATAGGTCGGAGGAAAGAGCAAAGCCCTTCCTGCACTCGGGGCAGAAGAGCGGCCTCTCCTCGGTGTGGACCCACTGGTGTCTCAGCAGGTGGGAAGAACAGCGAAGGCCACCTTGCACTTGTGGCCGGAGAACAGCCTTCCCCGGTGTGGACCAACTGGTGCGTCAGCAGGGCAGAGGAATCACTGAAGGCCTTCCCACACTCAGGGCAGCAGAAGGGCCTCTTCCCCTCTGTGGACCCATTGATTCTTTAGAACCCTTTCAATTTCCACAATATCCTTCTGATAGGAGGAAGACCAGAATTGCACACAATATTCCCAAAGTAGTCTAACCAATGTCCTGTACAGCCACAACATAACTTTCCAACTCCAATACACAGTCAGAGGATTGGGAAACCTCTCAAAACCCACAAAAAACAAACAGGAAAGAGTGGAAGGACAAACCGAAGTTTTGAGAGTCAGCTTGGAAGCATCACTGAGAAATCGGCGGACTGGGTTTATTGGGTAGCCGTTCTCCTTAAATACTCTATATACGTATTTCTCTTGTACTCTTCGTAGTTTCTCTGTGCTGCAGTGTGTAGTGGCTTGTTGAAATAATGTCCTGATGCGGCTTCGTTTGTGGGTGTTGGGATGATTGTTTCTGTAGTTAAGTATTTGGTTTGTGTGTGTTGTTTTTCTGTAGACGCTAGTTTGAAGTTCCCCATTGACTGTTCGCTCTACTGTGACAACTAAGAATGGCACTTTGTTGTTGTTCTCCTCCTCTTCAAACCAGGAGCCCCCCTCAGGCCATAGTCTCACTACTTGGAACACCAATACACAGACTATTCAAAGGCATCTACTGAAGACTAAAACACCAAGTCGAAGATTCACGGCCCTCCATTTACTCTATCCAAGAATTCTTGAAAACCAAAGACACTAAGATAGAAGAGGATGGAATAATACTGTCCTTTGACATACAGCCCTGTTCACATCCATTAACATCAACGTGGCCAAAGAAAACTGAAGACACTACTCGAAGAACCAAAGACACAAACACAGCAACAACTTCATCAGCAAAGATAGCACTGTCAACCTCGTGGAACTGTGCCTTACCTCCCACTTCCTATTCAGTAACAAGCCCTACAAACAAATAAAGGAAATAACCAATAAACCACCAGTATCAGGATTCCTAGCAGAAGCAATAATGCAGACACTCGAACAAACAGCTCTTCCAACGACCCAACCCAAACTTTGTGTCCGCCACAGTGATGACACTTTTGTCATGAAAAAATGAAACAAATTAGAGGAAACGTACAACACCATCAACAATATCCTCACTGGCATAAAATTCACAAAAGAGGAGAACAACACCAAAGTGCGATTTCTAGATGTCACAGTCGAGCGAGCAGTTAATGGTAAATTCAAAACAGCCTCAACAGGAAAACAGTGCACGCGAACTAAGTACTTAGCTACAGAAGCAATCACCCCTACACATACAAACAAACTGAATCAGGACACTATTTCAACGAGCCATTACACACTGCAGCACCCAGTAACTACCAAGACGTAACTGAGAGTGGGTAGCCAAAATATCCACTGAAAACTGCTTCCCTGACCGGGAATCGAACCCGGGCCGCAGCGGTGAAAGCGCCGAATCCTAACCACTAGACCACCAGGAATATATCTGCATACATCGACAGCTCTACTAAAGATTGCTTTCCTGCCCGGAAATCGAACCCACGCCACGGTTGTGAGAAGGCTTCCACCAATGTCATTTCTTGTACCCATTGCTCCCGATGAGGTCTCCTCTACATTGGGGGGACTGGAGACTCCTCGCAGAGTCAAGTCACAGCGCTTGGGGGAGCATCTCCAGGACACCCGCACCAATCAACCCCATCGTCCTATGGCCCAAAATTTCAACCTCCCCCGCCCCGTCCCACTCTGCTGAGGATATGCAGGTCCTGGGCCTCCTCCATCGCCGCTCCCTCCCCACCCGATGCCTGGAGGAAGAACGCCCCATCTTCCGTCAGGGATGAATTCAACCCCAGGGCATCTGTTTCCTTATCTGTTTCCCTCCCTCACCTTACCTCAGTTCCAACCTTCCAGCTCAGCGCTGTCCTCATGAACTGTCCTACCTGCCAATCTCCCTTCCCACCTATCCGCTCCACCTTCTTCTCTGATCTGTCACCTCCATCCCACCACCATTCACCTATTGTGCTCTTTGCTACTTTCGGCCCAGCACCCCCCAATTTATCTCGCCACCCCTGGAAGCGTCCTGCCTCTATTCCTGATGAAGGCCTTTAGCCCGAAACGTCGATTTTCCTGTTCCTCGGAAGCTGTCTGACCTGCTGCGCTTTTCCAGCACCACTCTGATCTAAACTCTGGTTTCCAGCATCTGCAGTCCTCACTTTTGCCTACCCAATAAACCCAGTGTGCCAATTTCACATCAACAAACTGACACAAGCAGACACAACATCTGCAGAAACGCTAGCCACATTACTTTACATTAAAGACATCTGTGAAATGATGTCCAGACAACTCAACCCGCTCAGCATTAAACAGCGGCTAATGAACCAGAAATACCCAGTACAAACAACCAGCAAACGTATGTTATTTACAAAATACCATAAGACCATAAGACATAGGAGTCGAAGTAAGGCCATTCGGCCCATCGAGTCCACTCCGCCATTCAATCATGGCTGATGGGCATTTCAATTCCACTTACCAGCGTTCTCCCCGTAGCCCTTAATTCCTCGAGACAACAAGAATCTATCAATCCCTGCCTTGAAGACATTTAGCGTCCCTGCCTCCACTGCACTCCGTGGCAATGAATTCCACAGGCCCACCACCCTCTGGTTGAAGAAATGTCTCCGCATTTCTGTTCTGAATTGACCCCCTCTAATTCTAAGGCTGCGTCCACGGGTCCTAGTCTCCTCGCCTAATGGAAACAATTTCCTAGCGTCCACCCTTTCCAAGCCATGTATTATCTTGTACGTCTCTATGAAGTCTCCACTTAATCTTCTAAACTCCAATGAATACAATCCCAGGATCCTCAGCCGTTCCTCACATGTTAGACCTACCATTCCAGGGATCATCCGTGTGAATCTCCGCTGGACACGTTCCAGTGCCAGTATGTCCTTCCTGAGGTGTGGGGACCAAACCTGGACACAGTACTCCAAATGGGGCCTAACCAGAGCTTTATAAAGTCTCAGTAGCACATCTCTGCTTTTATATTTCAACCCTCTTGAGATAAGTGATAACATTGCATTCGCTTTCTTAATCACGGATTCAACCTGAATGTTTACCTTTAGAGAATCCTCGACTAGCACTCCCAGATCCCTTTGTACTTTGGCTTTACTAATTTTCTCACCATTTAGAAAGTAGTCTATGCTTTTATTGTTTTTGCCAAAGTGCAAGACCTCGCATTTGCTCACGTTGAATTCCATCAACCATTTCCTGGACCACTCTCCCAAACTGTCTAGATCCTTCTGTTGCCTCCGCTCTTCCGTACTACCTGCCTGTCCACCTAACTTCGTATCATCTGCAAACTTCGCTAGAATGCCCCCAGTCCCTTCATCCAAATCATTAATATATAAAGTGAACAGCTGTGGCCCCAACACCGAACCCTGCGCGACACCACTCGTCACCAGCTGCCATTCCGAAAAAGAACCTTTTATCCCAACTCTCTGCCTTCTGTCAGACAGCCAATCCTCAATCCATCCCAGCTGCTCACTTCGAACACCATGGGCCCTCACCTTGCTCAGCAGCCTCCCGTGTGGCATCTCATCAACGGCCTTTTGAAAGTCTAGATAGACCAGATCCACTGGGTTTCCCTGGTCTAAACTACTTGTCACCTCTTCAAAGAATTCCAACAGGTTTGTCAGGCATGACCTTCCCTTACTAAATCCATGTTGACTTGTTCTAATCAGTCACTGTTCTTCTAAGAATTTAGAAACCTCATCCTTAATGATGGATTCTAGAATTTTACCAACAACCAAGGTTAAGCTAATTAGCCTATAATTTTCCATCTTTTGTCTTGATCCTTTCTTGAATAAGGGGATTACAACAGCCATCTTCCAATCATCCGGGACCTTTCCTGACTCCAGTGACTCTTGAAAGATCTCAACCAATGCCTCCGCTATTTCCTCAGCCACCTCTCTCATAACTCTAGGATGTATCCCATCGGGACCAGGAGATTTATCAATTTTAAGACCTTTTAACTTTTCTAGCACTATCTCTTTTGTAATGGCAACCATACTCAACTCAGCCCCCTGACTCCCTCTAATTGTTGGGATATTTCCTTATATTATACCATACAAGAAAATATGTACATGAACTCTGCCACACACTTCCCTGTGGCAAGAAATGCTGGGATGAGATAAGGAACATTTTTTCAGCCAAAACGAATCGGCACTGACTGGACAGCCATTTAAAATCAACGCTGTCATGTCACGATAGAAGATCCAAAGGGATGTACGGTTTTCTTATTTTCTGAAGGTTTACAAAGCTGAGACTGGGTTTTGGTGTTTGTTCCCTTTCCACTCCCAGGAACCACAGTGGTTGGGGCGGTGAGTTAAGGAGAGTGAAATGTGCTCGTGAGCAGCGTGTGGGGCTATTTCAGCTTCCTCTCCTCTGACAGCGCTGTGACTTGACTCCAATGTTCTCAGGGACACTTACTGAAGCGAGACAGTGAAGAGTCTCGTTCCTGCAGATCAGGAATTCAGACCGAATGCTGGCTTCAAACCGAATGCTTTCCATAGTCCCAACTTTGTGAAGCAGTATCTTTCACTAGCAAATAAAACACCCTTGTCCTCAGGTGCCTGCTTCATTTCGATCACGATTTCATGTCCCTCACTGTTCTAGTCTCATTTCCAAACACTTGACTCATTGCCTCAAAAGCAGCTCTGTGGGTATCTGCTTGTTCCACCCTGACAGGCGGTGGGTTGCAGATTCCCGACCAGTCCCAATGTGATTGAAATATTTCAACCCCTCCACTGATTTGCATCTTTAAAAAAAACGTGGAGCAATCTCCCTTTCTTTTTGACGACGTTTCTCAACTGTAGTCGGCAGGGTTCACACCTGCGTGGGGAAACCGCAATGGGTTTCATGTCCATCGCATTAACCACTCGGCCCACCAGTACAAAACCACACTGACAGCTTCACTTCCCAAGTCTGTCTGCCTGTGGAGCTGAGAAAGAGTGAATGATTGCAGAGTTTGTTTGAATCCAGCCACTTCACAGCTTTCGAAAGGATTAAATATCTGCAAATGGCGAGTCTGTGTGTTTCATCCCGAAAGATGAAATGGACATTCAGTTAAAAACAACAACAGAAATTGCAGGAGCAACTCAGCAGGTCAGGCAGCATCCGTGGAAAGAGAATCAGAGACAACATTTCAGAACTTTTTTTTTCCTTCTCCAGGTACAGCCAAACCCGCTGAATTTCTCCAGCAGTTTCTCTTTCTGTCTTGGATTCTCAGCATCCGTATTCCTTTACGTTAGAAATTCAACCAATTCAGAAACTCCTTTGTACTTCCTCAGTGGAGAAGATTTCCGTTTGGGAAACATTTTCCTGACACCATTAAAAACGCGAAATTCGCAGCGGTCGGAGCGAGAAACGCACAACACCCTATCCCTCGCTGGTCTGGAGCCACCAGCCTTTCGATTGATAGCCGAACGCACTGATTTATTGAGCCACAGAGACAGGATTGGCCACCCCACCCCCGCAGTCTCTTTGAGGAAGCTACTGTTCAATTCATAATTCCGCCTGCCCCGCCCAGAATTACCATTGTCTTCTATCAGTTTTACTTTTCCATAATAAAGCCTTGGACATTCACTGTGGAGACACCGGGGATAGTCTGATCCCACCACCTGCAGGCACATCTATGTCACAAGGAACTAGCCCTCCTACACCGGGGCCACCACCCTCCGAGCGTTTCAGTGTTTTGCCTCTTACCGAATTTTCTCATTGACCCCCAGCCGTGAAGGGGTTTGAATTCCTGATATGCAGAGAATTCTTTCAATGTCTCAGATCAGTTCATGTCCTGAGAATATCAGAGCTGAAAATGTGTTGCTGGTTAAAGCACAGCAGGTTAGACAGCATCTAAGGGCTTATGCTCGAAACGTCGAATTTCCTATTCCTTCGATGCTGCCTAACCTGCTGTGCTTTAACCAGCAACACATTTTCAGCTGTGATCTCCAGCATCTGCAGACCTCATTTTTTATTGAGAATATCAGAGTCAATCTCCCGGCCTCTTAAACAAGGGGACGGTGTCTGGACTGTCTCTGCTCAGTCGGACAGTTCATCCTTCATTCTCCTCTAATTCCACTTCCCAAAGAGTTCCTAAAGCTTCACAAAGCTGGAGACTGGGATTTCTCTTTTACTTCCTGAAAATTATTCCACCTGCTAACTGACAATATTTTGCCAAAATCTCTTCCCTATTGTAACACTTGCATCATGTCCAGGGATGAGGAATTTCCATTTTGTTGAGACATTCCCAATTTGGGAATGTTGTCTTTGGAACAAAGAAGGTTAACTGGAGATTTCTAGGGGCTGTTGGTAATGATGGGAGAAGAAGTGGTGGGACTGGGCAGGTTAATGATCAGAAGAACCTATTACCACTGACCAGGGTCAGTTACCAGAGGACAGGGTTTGAAGTTCTTTAATGGAAAGCAGCATTTGTGTAGAACAAGCACAGCGAATACTGCAGAAAGCCAACGGGTCGAGCAGCATCTGTGGAAAGGTAAACAAAGCCGATGTTTTGAGTGTGCTACGGTTTTTGTTCAGAACTCAGTGATTTGCCTCTTCCCGAAGTTGGTCCAGGTCTGTGTCTCAATTGGCAAACACATGGCAAGTGCAGTGCCGCAATGTGGCTCGGGGCCAATGAGAAAATTCGGTAAGAGGCAAAACACTGAAAGGCTCGGAAGGCAATGGCCCCGATGTAGGAGAGCTAATTCTTCGTGACATGGATGTGCCTGCAGATGGTGGGATCAGACTGTCCACATGTTTCCACAATGAATGTCCAAGGCTTTATTATGGAAAAGAAAAACTGATAGAAGACAATGGTAATTCTGGGCGGGGCAAGTTGAATTATGAATTGAATAGTAGTTTCCTCAAAGAGACTGCGGGGACATCGCTGGTATCTGTCTCTGTGGCGCAATTGGTCAATGCGTTCGGCTGTTAACCGAAAGGTTGGTGGTTCGAGACCACCCAGAGACGGAGTGTTTGGTTTTTCTTAAAACAAAATCAGTGAATTGTTTAAATGGTGTCATATTGGAATGTGCAGAAAGTGAGGAGAAGAGGTGAAAGTCGAAAAATGTGGCACTGGAAAAGCGCAATAGATCAGGCAGCAGCTGAGGAGCAGGACAGTGAGTTTTGGGCACAAGCCCTTCACCAGGAATGATGTAAGGATGTACAAAGGGGTCTCAGAGACCCTCCAGTCAATGCCAGTTGTCGGGCAGATGTAGCAGGCAATGAGCAAGGCAAGTGATATATTACGAAGAGGAATTGAGTTCAGAAGTGGCGTCAATGAACATATTCAAGGCTAAGTTCATCTGAGTTTTGAACAACAAAGAAGTGGATGGTTTTGGGGGGAGGTAAGAAAATAGTTCTAAGGCTAGTACAGGTCAGTCACAGAGTCAGACAGCACTGAACAGACCCTTCATCCATGCTGAGTATATCCTCAAACTAAACTCCATGCTGAGTATATCCTCAAACTAAACTCGTCCCACCTACCAGTGTTTGGCCCATAAACCTTCGAACTTTTCATATTCATGTACTTATCCAAATGTCTTTTAAACGTTGTAACTGTGCATGTATAAAATCATGAAGGGCATAGATATGATAAACAGACAAAGTCTTTTCCCTGGGGTTGGGGAATCCAGAACGAGAGAGCATGGGTTTAGCGTTAGAGGGGAAAGATGCAAAAGAGATCTAAGGGGCATCTTTTTCACGCAGAGGATGGTGCCTTTTTTGAATGAACTGCCAAGGGAAGTGGTGAAGTCTAGTACGATTGCAACATTTAAAAGGCATTTGGTTAGGTACATGAAAAGAAAATATTTGGAGGGATATGGGGCCGTGTGCTGTCAGGTGGGACAAGATTGGGTTGGGATAGTTGGCCGGCATGGACAAGTTGGACCAAACAGTTTGTTTCTGTGCTGTACATCTTTATGACTCTATGACTTTCTCTGGACATTCATTCTGCAGTCAGACCACTCTCTTTAAAAAAAGATCCTTGTCCTGCCTTCATAAAATCTTTCTCTACTCACCTCAAAATATTTGCTTCCCTGATCCTGAAACCCCCAGCTGAGGGAAAGGACACCTGTTGTTCACCTCATCCGTATCCCTCATGATTTTATAATCCTCGACAAGGTCACCTCTCAATCTCCTATGTTCCAGTGAGAAAAGTTCCAGCCTATCCACCTTATATGGAGGTATATTCATGTCCAGATATGACGTGTTCAATGCTGGTGCAGGCTGGAAAGATCATGTGGTTTACTCCTGCACCCAATTAATCCTGGCTGTTGCGTTTCTCAGCCCCATTCTCCCAATTTCTCCCCGCAACTCTCAACCTCTGATACTCCATCCCAGTGTTAAACATACTCAGTGACCACAGTTTTCTGTGACAATGAATTCCATAGATTCACCACTCTCTGGCTAAAGAAATTTCTCCTAATCTCCATTCTCCCTTTATGCTGAGGCTATGCCCATGGGTATTAGTCTCTCCTCCCAATGAAAACGTCTTCCCAATTTCCACTCTGTCCAGGCTGTTCAATATTCTGTACGTTTCAGTTAGATCCCCCCCTGAGTGTGGGCCTGTTAATCAGCATGAACCAGACCCTTCAGGATGAGGACAGCAGGGATTAGGTTCAACAAAGTGAGAATGGAGGGAGAGTGTGTAGGATGGAGATTTTCAGCTTTGAGGGAATAAGAGAGGAAAGAAAGTTTGACATAAATTTTAATTGATCAGATGAGCCGATGGGCCAAGGAGTGGCGGATGGAGTTTAATTTAGACAAATATGAGCTGTTGCATTTTGATGAAGCAAATCAGGGCAGGACCTATGTGATTAATGGTAAATTCCTGGGGAGTGTTGATGAACAAAGAAACCTTGCAAAGCAGGTTCATAGTTCCTTGAAAGTGGAGTTGCAAGTAGATAGGATAGCAAGGAAGGCGTTGGTACGCTTTCCTTTCTTGGTCAGAACACTGAGTTATAGGAGTTTGGAGGTAACATTGTGGATGCACAGGACACTGGAAAGGCCACTTTTGGAATACTGCACTCAGTTCTGGTTTCCCTGCCGTCGGAAAGGTGTTATGCTGTCGGAAAGGTGTTATGAAAAGTGAAAGGGTTCGGAAAAGATTTCGGAAGTTGTTGCCAGAGTTAGAGGGTTTGAGCTACAGGGAGAGGCTGAATCGGCTGGGGCTGTATTCCCTGGAGCGTCTGTGACCATTCGAAGTTAATAAGGGGCATGTATAGGGTGAATAACGGAGATCTTTTCCCCAGGATATGGGAGTGCTAAAGTAGAGAGTATAAGTTTGAGGTGAGGGGAGGGGGGGTGGAAGACTTTAAAGGGACCTGAGGTGTAGCATTTTCATGCAGAGGATGATGTGTGCATGGAACAAGCTGCCAGAGGAAATGGTGGAGGCTGGTACAATAACAATATTTAAAGGCATCTGGATGAGTATATGAATAAGAAGGGTTTAGAGGGTTATGGGCCAAATGCTGGCAAATGGGACGAGATTAATTTTGGATGTCTGGTTGGCACAGACGAGTTGGACGAAGGGTCTGTTTTCGTACTGCATGACTCTAATGATCTTTGCTGAAAGCAAAAATGTCGCTGTGAAGAGTGGACTTTCAGAAGCAGCTTTCAAAGATGTTTTGCCCTTACGAGGAGCATAAATCTTCATTTTTTTTTGTAAGATAGCAGCTGAGTGAGTGACATCCAGGACTTTGTTAGAAAGCGGGAATTCATTGCACTGTGGGGATGTAGTGTTTTAAGGTTTACCGGCAGTAAGTACAGTGTGCTGAGCGGGGAGCCTAGTGAAGGGTCAGGTCGGTTTTTGTTTAAACTGTTCATTTCTGTCAGGCTCCAACATTATATTTCCAATGCTGTCAATCAGAAGGTACAGTGAATCAGTAACTGGTATCGTTAGAAGCCTTACTATTTTCAGTACTGCAGGTATTGCATTGTTTCATCAGCATTGTAAAGGTCGCTGGCAGCAGTGGGAGGTGTGGGCTGTATTCACTAGAAATGATTAAGCATTTAGATAGTACACATACAAGAGGGTAGGGTGGGAATTGTCTTTCGATTTGTGGAAGATGGGGAATTCTGGGTGCTGTGATCGGGGGCAAACATAACTGCAGTATATCATTGAATCCCTACAGTGTGGAAGAAGGCCATTCAGGCCTTCGAGTCCACACGGAGCCCTCCAAAAATACACCAACCAGACACACCTCCCAACCATTCCACCATCACTATCCCATCAGGTCTTTTCTGCTGGCGGTTGAGACTAGGCTGCAAAATTAGCGGGAAGTAGAATTCGGACAGAAATGAGGAGGAGCTGGTTTTCCCAGAGGTCGGTGCATCTATGGAATTCTGTGCCCAAGGAAGCAGTAAAAGCTTCATTAAGACCTTGTTGAATGGGTTTTTGCGTGGTAGGGGAATTAAGTGTAGTTGGGATAATGCAAGTAGGAGGAGCTGAGGTGATTGATAGATCAGCCATGATTTTAATGAATGGCGGAGCAGGGTCGATGGGCCAAATGGCCTACTGCTTCTATTACTTTGAAACGATAACCCTGCGTTTCCCATGGCTAACCCACCTAACCTGCACAACCCTGGACACTGGGCAATTTAACATGGCGAATCCAAATCAAGGCCGGTGAGAAATGGAGTGATGTGGAAAATAAACATCAGAGAATGAGAGAAAGGGACAAGGAGAATAAATGTACTAGCAATCAAAACTGGATTCTAACCATCACAAAAATTAAAACTAAAAGCTCAGTATGTGAATGTGTGCTGCATTGTAATAAAAGCGAATTAATTGACTGCATATGTTGAAGAGAATAATTCTGATCTGAGACTCCTTACAGAGGTATGGCTTCAGAATGATAAGGATTGGATCCGGAATATCGAGGGGATACGTGGCATCCAAGACGAGTGGGAAGCTCAGTAACGGTAGAGGATGGGCACTGCTAATCAAAACACTGATAACACGGTAGTCTGATGTCAGCTCGGATTTCAGGTCCTGATTTCTCTGTCAGCTGATCTCCCTGTTCCCACAGAGCTGGATGTTGTCTGTTCTCAGCTCTGCTTGATTTCTGCTGAAGCTTTGACCCCCTTTTACACCTTCTGGGGCAATAAAATATTCTGAGCCTCCTGAAAATGACACCTTATCTATACCTCTCCTGATTTTAAAAACCTCTATAAAGTTATCTGTCAACTTGCTAGGCTCCGTTGGAAAAATGTCCCAGCTTCTTCTTAACTCAAACCCTCCATTCCCAGCAACATCCTGGTAAAGTAGGGAATAAGGAATTGTATCAAATCACATAAATGTACTGTCTGAAACAATCTGGCTGTGTTCTTGCCTGAGACATTGAGAGTCCCTGGTGTAAGTAATTACGAATGCAATTATTTTGGTCACAGAATTGGGCAATCATTTTGCAACAAAGTGATCTACTCTGATAAGGAGGTAGTGGTCATTTCTACGGTAAGTGAACAGTTTGTAGATCAGGGAGATGAAGTTCCAAACACTTGGGAAGGGCAAGAAATGACTGTGATAAATAAGACAAAGAACTGTGGATGATGGAAATCTGAAACAAAAACTGAGAACACTGGAAAAACTCAGCAGGACTGGAAGCATCTGTGGAGAGAAAGCAGAGTTAAAGTTTCGAGTCCAACAACTCCTCTTCAGGATTCTGAAATAGTTTGTGAGAACCCCTTAAGTCATCTGCCCAGCTTTAAGACCATAATATACAGGAGCAGGATGAGGCCATTTGGCCCATCGAGTCTGCTCCATCAGTCGATCACGGCTGATATGTTTCTCCATCCCATTCTGCTGCCGTCTCCTCATAACCCTTGACCCCTTCCTAATCAAGAACCTATCTCTGTATTAAATGCCCTCAATGACTTGGCATCCCTTCTCCGAGTGGAAACATCATCTCCACATCCACAATATCCAGTCATAGAGTAGCACAGCGCTGCCTGACCAACTGTGATTTCCAGCATTGGTTGTTTTCAAGAAGCATTCCAGCATCTACAACAACGCGCTTCTAAATTTTGTACCCAGTTGGTTAGCTCTCCCGAGATCCCGTGAGATTTATCCTTACTCAACAATCCACTGTGTGGTACAATTAACAGAGACCCCTGTCCCAATCTCGTTCTGCCCACAGTAGTAGCACGATAGCTCAGTGATTAGCACTGCCTCATAGTACCAAGGACCCGTGTTCGGTTCCAGGTTTGGGGCGACTGTTTGTTTGGAGTCTGCACATTCTCCCCGCCGTGTCTGCGTGGGTTTTCTCCGGGTGCTCTCGTTTACTTCCAAAATCTAAAAATGTTCTGGTGAATTGGCCAAACTAAACTCTCCTGCGCGCATTTATAGGAAGAGAAACCTACCCAGGTTAGCTTGCGCTACACCAGCTTCCGGGTCCACTCCGCGCTTTTTTCCAATAAAGGCGCGCAGGAGAGTCCCGGAGATGTGACTTGACTCTAAGTCTCCCCAATGTTATAGAGATCGCAATGTAACAAAAAAGTTACATTGATGGATGCACCGGTGAAAGTCTTCTTACTGCTGCAGCCCGGGTTGGATTCCCGGGCAGCGAGGCCATTTTCAGCAGAGCTACAAGGGCGGCTTTATGTCTCCCTGGTAGTCTAGTGGTTAGGATTTGGCGCTCTCAGCGCCGCGGCCCGGGTTCGATTCCCGGTCAGGGAAGCAGTTTTTAGCTGGCCTACGGGCTGTCCATTCTTCTGAAATGCGCTTTACAGTTGTTTCTTGATCTTCACCGTACCTGGGTGCTGCAGTGTGATGTAGCTCGTTGAAATGACATCCTGATGCAGATTTGTTTGCATGTGTGGGGATGATTGCTTCTGCAGCTTAAGTACTTGGTTCGCGTGTGTTGTTTCCTGTAGACGCTGTTTTGAATTGACCATTGACTGTTCGCTCTACTGTGACATCTAGAACACCAGCACTTTTTGTTGTTCTCGTCTTTTGTGAATTTTATGCCAGTAAGGAGATTGTTGATGGTGTTGTAGGTTTCCTCTAAGTTGTTTCACGCTGTAATGACAAAAGTGTCATCACTGTAGCCGACCCAAAGTTTGGGTTGGATCTTTGGAAGGGCTGTTTTTTCAAAACTCTGCATTATTGCTTTTGTTAGGAATCCTGATATTGGTGGTTTCATGGGTGTTCCGTTGATTTGTTTGTTAGTCTTGTTACTGAATAGGAAGTGGGAGCTAAGGCACAGCTCCACGAGCTTGACAGTGTTATCTTTGTTGATGAAGTTGGTGCTGTTTGGTGTTTATGTCTTTGGTTCTTCAAGTAGTGTCTTCAGTTTTCTTTGGTCACGTTGATGTTAATGGATGTGAACAGGGCTGTATGCCAAAGGACAGTATTATTCCATCGTCTTCTATCTTGTTGTCTTTGGTGTTCAAGAATTCTTGGATGGAGTAACTGGAGTGGCGTGAGTCTTCGACTTGGTGTTTTAGTCTCAGTGGAGGTCTTTGACTAGTCTGTATATTGGTGTTCCAAGTGGTGAGACTGTGGCCTGAGGGGGGCTCCTGGTTTGAAGAGGAGGAGAACAGCAACAAAGTGCCATTCCTAGATGTCACAGTAGAGCGAACAGTCAATGAGAAACTTCAAACTAGCGTCGACAGAAAAACAACACATGCAAACCAAATACTTAACCGCAGAAGCAACCATCCCAACACCCACAAACGAGTGAACAATCCTCATTCTACCGGCGGAGCAGGTAAGGGCTGTTTGGCGGTGTCTGTTTGTAGACACGGTTACGTTTGTTTCACGGTTTAAATTTAAATATCTTTTTCGAAAAAAGCGCGGAGCGGACCCGGAAGCTGGTGTAGCGCAAATTACCTGGGTAGTTTTTTTTCCCCAATAAAGGCGCGCAGGAGAGAAACCCGAGGCACTACAGGGGTAGTGCCTCCCACCCGCCCTCCTCCTCTAACCTAATAACAAGAGCCGTTGTGGGAAGCAGGTCAGTGCTGCATTTTGCTTGTTTTATTCTTTAGACCTAGTTTTTTGTTTATGTACATCCACATTGTGAATTAGAAAACTTCCATGTCCACACGTAACAAATTCCTCTATTTGGCGGTTAAGTAAATGGGCAGGAGTTATACCTTGGGTTCACTCTTCCTTCATTCCCACCAACCCTAACTCCACTCCCACCCCAACAGTCCAACGGCACTTTCCCCTGCAACTGCCGAATGTTTGACACCAGCCCATTTACCTGCTCCCTCCTGACTATCGAAGGGCCCAAACTTACCTTCCAGGTGAAGCGGCACTTTACCTGCACTTCCCACAACCCAGTCTACTGCATTTGCTGCTCACAATATGGGCTCATTTACATTGGGGAAACCGAGGCATTAACTGGGTGACTGCTGCACAGAACATCTATGTTCTGCCCGCAAAAAAAAGACCCTGAGCTTCCAGTTGCCTGCCAATTCCACACCCCACCTGTCCCTGACCAACATCTCTGTCTCAGGTTTGCTGTATTGTCCCAGCGAAGCCCAGCACCAGCAGAACGAAGCGCACCGGATATTACACTTGTGGACCATACATCCCTCCGGTCCCAATATCGAATTCAATAAATCTAGGGCTTGAAATCCATCGTATCCTCGTCCCTACCACACACACCAAGCCTTGTTATCCCATAGTCCGTCATTACACACTACCTATGACTGCCACGAACCGTCTCCATTCACCCTCCCACACAGAACGTTATCAACTCCCTTTCCTGTCCAACAGTTCTTCCCTCGCTTTGGTCTCTGTCCTGATCTATCATTTACTGCATCCGCCTTCCTCCCACAATATCTCCTGCATATAAACCAACGTTTTCCCAATCACCATCAGTTCTATGGAAGGGTCACCGGCAACTACTGTTCGTGTTTTGTTTCTGATATACAGCATCCACAGTTCTTTCAGCTTTTTATTGAGGTAGAGTTCGAAATTGTTTCGAGAAACAGAAGGAGAGGGGGAGAGACAGAACAGACATGAACTGTTGATCTCAGTTGTTTCGCAGACGTAAAATCATTGTAGTGCAATCACTTCCCTTAAGCATGAATAGAGACCCCCAGCTCCCCGTGCGCTTGTGGCGCAACGGTAGCGCGTCTGACTCCAGATCAGGGGGTTGCGTGTTCAAGTCACGTCAGGCTCAATGGAATCAATTTTGGATACTTGTGGGGAAGACGACTTAGCAGAGGGAAGCAATGGGTTTCAGGCCTCTGGCACGGAGCCTGCTCCTGTTGCTCAGAAGTGAAGGTTGGAGAATAGCAGAGCAATAGTTATGGGGCACCGATAGGCGGTTTTGTGGGGCCGAGAGAGACTCACGATTGGTATGTTGCCTCCCAGGTGCAAGGGTAAGTGACGTCTCTGATCGTGTTTTCCGGGTCCTGAAGGGGGAGAGGGAGCAGACCGAAGTCGTGGTCCACATTGGCACCAACGACATAGGTAGGAAGAGGGATGAGGATGTTAGGCAGGCTTTCAGGGAGCGAGGTTGGAAGCTCAGAGTTAGAACAAACAGAGTTGTTGTCTCTGGTTTGTTACCCGTGCCACGTGATAGCGAGTCGAGGAATAGTCAGAGAGAACAGTTAAATGCGTGGAGAACAGTTAAATGCAGATGCCATTTTGAATGTTGTCATTGTAGCAGCCTCCACCACTTCCTTTAATCGCGCATTCCATACATGTGCCACCCTCTGCGTGAAAAAGTTGCCCCTTAGGTCCCTTTACTCACCGTAAACTTATGCCTGCTAGTTCTGGACTTGCCCATCCAGGGAAAAAAAACTTGTCTATTTCCCCTATCCATGCCCCTCATGATTTTATAAGCCTGTATAATGTCACCCCTCACCCTCTGACACTCCAGAGAAAGTAGCCCTATATTGGTCAGAGCATTGAGTATATGAATTGGGAGGTCTCTGTCCAATTGTCACCTACTGCTCCCTTCAATAATTCTATAACTGGGAGTATATGACATAGCTAAAGGACAAAAATACAACAGATAATTGTATTTGAATCTCAGAGGCTAGCACATTGAATATATCGCCATTTGATAACACTAGATAGATCTCTGTCCCTTCTCAAGTTCCAGTCCTGATAAATGCCTTGCGGATCTGAAAGCCTTGAGAGACTGAGAGAATCTGAAACCCCTTCTATTTGATTCACTTCCTCTTTTTCCAGCTGCTATATTGAATACTTTTACACCTCCCCCTCTCCTTCCCCGTCTCCAAGCCAGGATGACGAATAGAAAGGGGAGACATTGATTTGTTCGCAGATGTTTCCCAGAGGGAGGGAGTTTCCCTCTGAAACTGGCCTCGACCCGCGTTGTGACGTTCACGATGGAGGGCGGGGCGTCCTGAAGGAGCCAATAGGAATCGCAGCGCCGACTGGTGATGTCGCTGTGTTCCAAGTCCTTTTGGCCAACGGCCCGTACGTCGCACAATGACATGAACCATACTTGGCGACTGACCAATTGCAAACCCTGGAGAACCCGAAAGGAGTCTGGTCCTCCTGCCAATCAGAGCTCACCTATTGTCTAAATGAGCTCGGGAAGCTGCTATTACTTCTCTGAATGAAGATAGAGCTTCACCCCAGACTGCAACTTCCTTCCTCTGTCCAACATCTGTGAGTATGGCACTTTCTTTCTACACCCTTCGCATCCTTTCAATTTCTTTTCTCATTCTGGGATTAAACTGATATCCCTGCCCTACCTCAGATCCTCAGACCACATCTCTGTTATGCTAATCCCAGTATACAGGCGTGTCAGACCGGTTCTGAAGCAGGTAAAACCAGGCCAGGTGGAGCCATTTCTGCTCTTCAAGACTGTTTTGAGCGCACTGACTGGTGGGTGTTCAGGGAGATGACAAATGATAGCGATTCCATCAATTTAGAGGAGTACATGGTGTCGGCTATTTCCTACGTTAGCAAGTGTATTGACGGTGTCATTGTGTCCAAGACCACCACTTCTTGCCCAATTAGAAGCCATGAATGATTGCAAAGGTGTGTGCAGTGCTGAGGACCTGTGATTCTACCTTCAATGCAGATGACAAGGCGGGCCTAACAACAGTGAGGGCCAACCTGACCTGGGTATCAAAGAGTCAAAATGTGCATACACACAAAAGATGCACAGCCACTTTCAGGACAGCAGTGATAAACTGAGCGTGTGGAAGGGCATCCAGGCCATCACGACCCACCGACCAGCATTGTCTGGTTGTGCTGGTGGTGCCTCCCCACTGCTGGATGAGTTGAACAACTTTTTATGCATAGTTTGAGGCACAAAATTATGTGGCAGCGAGGAACTCCAACTCCCTCCCCCCCACCAACCCACCTCCCAATTCAGTCCCTCACGACCAGATTGTGCAACAGTTTCTTCCCCCAAGCCATCTGACTCCTTAACACTGTATGATTGGACTCCTTTTCGATCTGAAATTTTTTGCACAACTTCGAATTGCTGCTAGAAAAATGTCTATTCTTTATCATTCTTTTATTATGCTGTAACTTGTGTATTTTGCACTTCTGGTCCCTCGAAGTAGAGGAGATGACAGAAACATTGGAAGCTGCTGAGAGAGCGTTCTCAAAATTAATCCTGGGAATTGACGTGTTTGCAAATGATGCAATGTTGAGAAGCTTAGTTGAGCATTCGTTCGAGTTTGGAAGAATGAGAGGCGATCTTAATGAATAAATATCGGAATCTTAGTGGGCCTGAAAGGTTAGTTGCCAAAAAGGTAGTGTTCATTTGTGGGAGAGTCTCAGACCAGAAGGAATAGCCTCTAACCTTAAGTGTCCGCATACTTATGATGGATATGAAGTGGATATCTTCTCTCAGAGGGCAATGAATGACAGGGCTATTGAATCTCTATCACTAAGTATAGTCAAGGCAGATGGTGGGCAGAATTTTAGTCAATAAGTGAATCAATAATAAGGCATGAATGTGGATTTTTGGATTATATTATTAGACATTATGGTAATAAATGGTGGAGCAGATTCAATGGGCTGAATTGTCTATTTTGAATTTCTATCCTGTGCAGATGGTGATGCTTCCTGTAATCTCCTTTTACAGGATATGAGAAAGGGAAGGAGTTGCAGCCAGAAATATCAAAACAAGATCTGATAGAGACAATCATCATCAGCCTTTGAATCTCTCAGGATTTATTATTTCTCTGCTGCCCTGTCTGCTTCAAAAGGTTTCAAACATCAGTGAGACTGAGGCACACAGACCTGAGTGAGAGTGTCGCAGTGAACTGACTGTGGGAAGAACTCTAAGCGGATACACAGCCTGAAATAGCAACATCCCATTTGCAGTGACAAGAGACAGAACACATTCCGTGTGTGAGTGGTCTTTCAACTGATTGTCAAACCTGGAGAGAGACCAGGACTTCCACATGATGGAGAAACCATGGAAATGTGAGGACTGCAGGAAAGAATTCAAATTCCTGTGTCTGCTTGATTCCCATCATCGTGGTCACACCGGGGAGAAGCCATTCACCTGCTGAGTGTATTGGGAAGGCATTCGTTCACCTATCCACCTAGTGACTCATCGGTGGGTTCACACCGGGGAGAAGACATTAGTTTGCTCAGTGTGTGAGAAGGACTTCACCCATTCAACTTCTCTGCTAACTCACCAGTACATTCACATCAGCGAGAAGCGGTTCTCCTGCTCCACCTTCAGGGAGCACAGATTCCTCTGCCCCGCAGATACACCAGTGTGTTCACACCGGGGAAAAACCATTTACCTGCTCAGTGTGTGGGAAGGCCTTCAGTCGGCCGTCCCATCTGATGAGACACCTCTTCAGCCACACCGAGTAGAGAGATTTTAAACTCTTTATGTAGATGTGACGTGTATTAGTATTCAAGATAGCACACATTCACTGGTCAGTTGAGCATCTATTAAGAGACTCTTAACGATTTGGAACATGCAGTGACATCAGGAGGTATATACCTGAAATGTTTGACTCTTTGAAGAAATCTGAGTTGGAAAGTGTGGCACTATAAGAAGTACAGCAGGTCACGCAGCATCCGAGGGGCAGGAGAGTTGATGTTTCGAGCATAAGCCCTTCATCACATTCCAGTGCCATACTTTTTGACACTGACTTTCTAGTATCTGCAGTCCTCGCCTCCTCTGAGTCTGTGACAAAATCTGCCCCGTATAAAGATTGGCTCCACTTTCTCCCTTCCCAGTGAGGCTGTCAGGATGATTACATGGGTAAAAGAGAGAGCTCTTCCAGTACTGAAGTTTGGACAATTAAAATTAGGAAAAATAAAGTTTCTTACTGCGGCTACAATCCTGGTAGCTTATGTGAGAAATGCCTCAAGATATTTGGACATTGTCAGAGTCTGGTGACCAACTGAGATCCATGGTTTGAACCACACAACAAGTGGCAGGATGGAGGGGGGAATGTAGACATGGGTTATGTCCCTACCATAGAGCCATAAAACTCCACTGCACAGAAACAGACCTTTCAGACCAACACGTCCATGCTGACCAGATGTCCCAAATTGATGAGGCCATTTCTGGAACACTATGTTCAGCTCCAGTCTCTCTGCTTTGGGAAGGATTTAACACTTAAACGATTCAGAAAAAGTTTACAAGGCTGTTGCCAGGGTTGAAGGGTTTGAGGTAAAGAGAGAGGATGAATAGGCTGGGACTGGTTTTCTCTGAAGCATCAAAAGTTGAGGAGTGACCTTATAGAGGTTAATAAATCATGAATGGTATGGATAGGGTGAATACTGATGTTGTTTCCCCAGTGTGGGCAAGTCCAAACCCACCCCACCCCCCCGCCCCCAGATAAGGAATGGAAAGAGGGAGACATTGCTTTGTTCCCAGATCTTGCCCAGAGAGGGGGAGTCTCCCTTTGAAACAGGTAGATAAGATAGTGAAGAACACGTTTGGTATGCCTTCCTTTTTTGGTCAGAGCATTCAGTGTCGGTGTCGGGAGGTCGTGTTGCGGCTGTTAAGGACGTTGGTTAGGCCACTTTTGGAATATTGCATGCAATTCTGGTCTCCTTCCTATTGGAAGAATGTTATAAAACTTGAAAGGGTGCAGAAAAGGTTTACAAGAATGTTGCCAAGTTTGGAGGATTTGAGCTATAGTGAAAGGCTGAAATGTCTGCGGCTGTTTTCCCTGGAGCGTAGGAGGCTGTGGGGTGACCTTATAGGGGATTATAAAATAAGGGGCATGGGTAGGATAGAAATATTGGAACACAGACTTTAACCTCATACTTTCAATGCATTATCTGAGCTGAGATGGCACCTATTGCTAAAGCTATCTTGAGAATGTAACTTTTAAAAAGTTGTGGGATTTACATATGAAGGAACCAAAACTAAATGTGATATTTTGAATTGGTGGAGGTAAAAGACATCTGATTCACTCATATCCTTTTTAGGGAAGGAAATTGCCGTTGTGGGAAAGGATTCACTCAGTTGTCCTAGCTGCATTCTTTACCCAGTCTGGCCTACATGTGACTTCAGACCCACAGCAGTATGGTTGACTCTTGATTGTCCCTCCTCCCCCTGGGGAGAAATCTTCCGTCTTCAGATCTTCAAATAATCTGTAAAAAGAGATTACAAAAATCATCACTGTCAGTCCAGGTTAGAAATTCCAAACAAGCAATTCTACTTTCCGCAAAAGATTCTTTTCTTTTTCCAAAAAATTTAAAGCACCATCCCACCCTCTCTCAACCCTCTATTCTCACTCCGCTCAAACTAATTCTCCTGACGGTACTGATTCAGGAACTTACAGAGACCGAAAAGTGAAAACATCAAGATAGACACCTCTGAATTTTGGCTCCATCTACCTGAAAGCTAGCATCTTTCACGACATCTAGGAGTGAGTAAGTCTGCTTTTGGGAAGCAAAAAAAAAGTCAATTCAGGATGAACATTCAATGCAGCTTCTTGAGAAACCCCCAGACATGAAATGGTTAACATCTGGGGAGGTGGACGTGGGGAGCTGGAGGAAATGAGATATCAAGGCATTGGCACCGACACCAGACAGAAACTGAACATATAGGCATGGCAAACATTACGAGCAAGCCAGAGTCATAGAGATACACAGCACAAAAACAGGTCCTTCGGTCTAACTCATCTGTGCCGACCAGATAGCCTAAATTAATCTCGTCTCATTTACCAGTACTTGG
Source organism: Hemiscyllium ocellatum (assembly GCF_020745735.1). Lineage (NCBI taxonomy): Eukaryota > Metazoa > Chordata > Chondrichthyes > Orectolobiformes > Hemiscylliidae > Hemiscyllium > Hemiscyllium ocellatum. The sequence continues at coordinate 49,789 of NW_026867483.1, read as the reverse complement.
CCCATATCCCTCTGAACTCTTCCTATTCATATACCCATCCAACTGCCTTTTAAATGTTATAATTGGAACTACACCCATCACTTCCTCCGGCAGATCATTCCTTACACTTGCCTCCCTCACACCAAACATATTAGCCTCCTGTTCTGGACTTCTCCCATCCCCGGGAAATGACCTTGTCTATTTACCCTATGCTTGCCTCTCATGATTCGATAAACATCTGTATGGTCAACCCCAGCCTCTGGTATACCGGGGAAACAGCTCAAGTAATGCACTACGTTTAGTTGTAGCTTCACACTCACCGAACCTTCCTCCCGTGTAAAACACTGTTTCCCTCCCCCCACACTATCCATGGGAAAAGCCAAGAGCTCTGAGATTTTGGAGTTGGGGGAATGCCACGTAGAATTCCTACAATGTGGAAATACGCCATTCAGCCCAACAAGTCCACACTGCCTGTCCAAAGTGTAACCCATCCAGACACATTCCTCTATCCCATTATTCCACATTTACTCCTGACTAATGCACACTGAGGGCCCGTTTAGTTCGGCCAATTCACCAGAACATTTTTAGATTTTGGGAGTAAACTAGAGCACCCGGAGGAAACCCACGCAGACACGGCGGGGAGAATGTGCAGACTCCAAACAGACAGTCGCCCCAAACCTGGAATCGAACACGGGTTCTTGGTACTATGAGGCAGTGCTAATCACTGAGCTATCGTGCTACTACTGTGGGCAGAACGAGATTGGGACAGGGGCCTCTGTTAATTGTACCACACAGTGGATTGTTGAGTAAGGATAAATCTCACGGGATCTCGGGAGAGCTAACCAACTGGGTACAAAATTTAGAAGCGCGTTGTTGTAGATGCTGGAATGCTTCTTGAAAACAACCAATGCTGGAGATCACAGTTGGTCAGGCAGCGCTGTGCTACTCTATGACTGGATAGTGTGGATGTGGAGATGATGTTTCCACTCGGAGAAGGGATGCCAAGTCATTGAGGGCATTTAATACAGAGATAGGTTCTTGATTAGGAAGGGGTCAAGGGTTATGAGGAGACGGCAGCAGAATGGGATGGAGAAACATATCAGCCGTGATCGACTGATGGAGCAGACTCGATGGGCCAAATGGCCTCATCCTGCTCCTGTATATTATGGTCTTAAAGCTGGGCAGATGACTTAAGGGGTTCTCACAAACTATTTCAGAATCCTGAAGAGGAGTTGTTGGACTCGAAACTTTAACTCTGCTTTCTCTCTACAGATGCTTCCAGTCCTGCTGAGTTTTTCCAGTGTTCTCAGTTTTTGTTTCAGATTTCCATCATCCACAGTTCTTTGTCTTATTTATCACAGTCATTTCTTGCCCTTCCCAAGTGTTTGGAACTTCATCTCCCTGATCTACAAACTGTTCACTTACCGTAGAAATGACCACTACCTCCTTATCAGAGTAGATCACTTTGTTGCAAAATGATTGCCCAATTCTGTGACCAAAATAATTGCATTCGTAATTACTTACACCAGGGACTCTCAATATCTCAGGCAAGAACACAGCCAGATTGTTTCAGACAGTACATTTATGTGATTTGATACAATTCCTTATTCCCTACTTTACCAGGATGTTGCTGGGAATGGAGGGTTTGAGTTAAGAAGAAGCTGGGATATTTTTCCAACCGAGCCTAGCAAGTTGACAGATAACTTTATAGAGGTTTTTAAAATCAGGAGAGGTATAGATAAGGTGTCATTTTCAGGAGGCTCAGAATATTTTATTGCCCCAGAAGGTGTAAAAGGGGGTCAAAGCTTCAGCAGAAATCAAGCAGAGCTGAGAACAGACAACATCCAGCTCTGTGGGAACAGGGAGATCAGCTGACAGAGAAATCAGGACCTGAAATCCGAGCTGACATCAGACTACCGTGTTATCAGTGCTTTGATTAGCAGTGCCCATCCTCTACCGTTACTGAGCTTCCCACTCGTCTTGAATGCCACGTATCCCCTCGATATTCCGGATCCAATCCTTATCATTCTGAAGCTATATCTCTGTAAGGAGTCTCAGATCAGAATTATTCTCTTCAACATGTGCAGTCAATTAATTCGCTTTTGTTAAAATGCAGCACACATTCACATACTGAGCTTTTAGTTTTAATTTTTGTGATGGTTAGAATCCAGTTTTGATTGCGAGGACATTTATTCTCCTTATCCCTTTCTCTCATTCTCTGATGTTTATTTTCCACATCACTCCATTTCTCACCGGCCTTGATTTGGATTGGCCATGTTAAATTGCCCAGTGTCCAGGGTTGTGCAGGTTAGTTGGGTTAGACATGGGAAACGCAGGGTTATCGTTTCAAAGTAATAGAAGCAGTAGGCCATTTGGCCCATCGACCCTGCTCCGCCATTCATTAAAATCATGGCTGATCTATCAATCACCTCAGCTCCTCCTACTTGCATTATCCTAACTACACTTAATTCCCCTACCACGCAAAAACCCATGCAACAGTGTCTTAATGAAACTGCTTTTACTGCTTCCTTGGGCGCAGAATTCCATAGATGCACCGACCTCTTGGAAAACCAGCTCCTCCTCATTTCTGTCCGAATTCTACTCCCCCCTAATCTTGCAGCCTAGTCTCAACAGCCAGCAGAAAAGACCTGATGGGATGGTGATGGTGGAATGGTTGGGAGGTGTGTCTGGTTGGTGTATTTTTGGAGGGCTCCGTGTGGACTCGATGGCCGGAATGGCCTGCTTCCACACTGTAGGGATTCAATGGTATACTGCAGCTATGTTTGCCCCAGATCACAGCACCCAGAATGCCCCATCTTCCACAAAGCGAAAAACAATTCCCACCCTGCCGTCTTGTATGTGTACTATCTAAATGCTTAATCATTTCTAGTGAATACAGCCCACACCTCCCACTGCTGCCAGCGACCTTTACAATGCTGATGAAATAATGCAATACCTGCAATACTGAAAATAGTAAGGCTTCTAACGATACCAGTTACTGATTCACTGCACCTTCTGATTGACAGCATTGGAAATACAATGTTGGAGCCTTACAGAAATGAGCAGTTTAAACAAAAACCGACCTAACCCTTCACTAGGCTTCTCGCTCAGCACACTGTACTTACTGCCGGTAAACCTTAAAACACTACATCCCCACAGTGCAATGAATTCCCACTTTCTAACAAAGTCCTGGATGTTACTCACTCAGCTGCTATCTTACAAAAAAAATGAATATTTATGCTCCTCGTAAGGGCAAAACATCTTTGAAAGCTGCTTCTGAAAGTCCACTCTTCACAGCGACATTTTTGCTTTCAGCAAAGATCATTAGAGTCATGCAGTACGAAAACAGACCCTTCGTCCAACTCGTCTGTGCCAACCAGATATCCAAAATTAATCTCGTCCCATTTGCCAGCATTTGGCCCATAACCCTCTAAACCCTTCTTATTCATATACTCATCCAGATGCCTTTAAATATTGTAATTGTACCAGCCTCCACCATTTCCTCTGGCAGCTTGTTCCATGCACACACCATCCTCTGCATGAAAATGCTACACCTCAGGTCCCTTTAAAATCTTCCACCCCCCCACCTCCCCTCACCTCAAACTTATACTCTCTACTTTAGCACTCCCATATCCTGGGGAAAAGATCTCCGTTATTCACCCTATACATGCCCCTTATTAACTTCGAATGGCCACAGACGCTCCAGGGAATACAGCCCCAGCCGATTCAGCCTCTCCCTGTAGCTCAAACCCTCTAACTCTGGCAACAACTTCCTAAATCTTTTCCGAACCCTTTCACTTTTCATAACACCTTTCCGACAGCATAACACCTTTCCGACAGCAGGGAAACCAGAACAAAAGTGGCCTTTCCAGTGTCCTGTGCAGCCACAACGTTACCTCCAAACTCCTATAACTCAGTGTTCTGACCAAGAAAGGAAAGCGTACCAACGCCTTCCTTGCTATCCTATCTACTTGCAACTCCACTTTCAAGGAACTATGAACCTGCTTTGCAAGGTTTGTTTGTTCATCAACACTCCCCAGGAATTTACCATTAACCACATAAGTCCTGCCCTGATTTGCTTCATCAAAATGTAACAGCTCATATTTGTCTAAATTGAACTCCATCCGCCAATCCTTGGCCCATCGGCTCATCTGATCAATTACAATTTATGTCAAACTTTCTTTCCTCTCTTATTCCCTCAAAGCTGAAAATCTCCATCCTACACACTCTCCCTCCATTCTCACTTTGTTGAACCTAATCCCTGCTGTCCTCATCCTGAAGGGTCTGGTTCATGCTGATTAACAGGCCCACACTCAGGGGGGGATCTAACTGAAACGTACAGAATATTGAACATCCTGGACAGAGTGGACATTGGGAAGATGTTTTCATTGGGAGGAGAGACTAAGACCCATGGGCATAGCCTCAGCATAAAGGGAGAATGGGGATTAGGAGAAATTTCTTTAGCCAGAGAGTGGTGAATCTATGGAATTCATTGTCACAGAAAACTGTGGAGGCCAGGTCAATGAGTATGTTTAACACTGGGATGGAGTATCAGAGGTTGAGAGTTGCGGGGAGAAATTGGGAGAATGGGGCTGAGAAACGCTACAGCCAGGATTAATTGGGAGCAGGAGTAAACCACATGATCTTTCCAGCCTGCACCAGCATTGAACACGTCATAACTGGATATGAATATACCTCCATATAAGGTGGATAGGCTGGAACTTTTCTCACTGGAACATAGGAGATTGAGAGGTGACCTTGTCGAGGATTATAAAATCATGAGGGATACGGATGAGGTGAACAACAGGTGTCCTTTCCCTCAGCTGGGGGTTTCAGGATCAGGGAAGCAAATATTTTGAGGTGAGTAGAGAAAGATTTTATAAAGACAGGACAAGGGTTTTTGTTTAAGAGAGTGGTCTGACTGCAGAATGAATGTCCAGAGAAAGTCATAGAGTCATAAAGATGTACAGCACAGAAACAAACTGTTTGGTCCCACTTGTCCATGCCGACCAACTATCCCAACCCAATCTTGTCCCACCTGACAGCACACGGCCCCATATCCCTCCAAATATTTTCTTTTCATGTACCTAACCAAATGCCTTTTAAATGTTGCAATCGTACGAGACTTCACCACTTCCCTTGGCAGTTCATTCAAAAAAGGCACCATCCTCTGCGTGAAAAAGATGCCCCTTAGATCTCTTTTGCATCTTTCCCCTCTAACGCTAAACCCATGCTCTCTCGTTCTGGATTCCCCAACCCCAGGGAAAAGACTTTGTCTATTTATCATATCCATGCCCTTCATGATTTTATACATGCACAGTTACAACGTTTAAAAGACATTTGGATAAGTACATGAATATGAAAAGTTGGAAGGTTTATGGGCCAAACACTGGTAGGTGGGACGAGTTTAGTTTGAGGATATACCCAGCATGGAGTTTAGTTTGAGGATATACTCAGCATGGATGAAGGGTCTGTTCAGTGCTGTCTGACTCTGTGACTGACCTGTACTAGCCTTAGAACCATTTTCTTACCTCCCCCCAAAACCATCCACTTCTTTGTTGTTCAAAACTCAGATGAACTTAGCCTTGAATATGTTCAATGACCCCACTTCTGAACTCAATTCCTCTTCGTAATGTATCACTTGCCTTGCTCATTGCCTGCTGCATCTGCCCGACAACTGGCATTGACTGGAGGGTCTTTGAGACCCCTTTGTACATCCTTACATCATTCCTGGTGAAGGGCTTGTGCCCAAAACTCACTGTCCTGCTCCTCAGATGCTGCCTGATCTATTGCGCTTTTCCAGTGCCACATTTTTCGACTTTCACCTCTTGTCCTCACTTTCTCCACATACCAAAATATCACCATTTAAACAATTCACTGATTTTGTTTTAAGAAAATCCAAACACTCCGTCCCTGGGTGGTCTCGAACCACCAACCTTTACGGTTAACAGCTGAACGCGCTGACCAATTGCGCCACAGAGACAGGTACTAGTGGTATCCCCGCAGTCTCTTTGAGGAAGCTACTATTCAATTCATAACTCAACTTGCCCCGCTCAGAATTACCATTGTCTTCTATCAGTTTTTCTTTTCCATAATAAAGCCTTGGACATTCATTGTGGAGACATGTGGACAGTCTGATCCCACCATCTGCAGGCACATCCATGTCACAAAGAATTAGCTCTCCTACATCGGGGCCATTGCCCTCCGAGCCTTTCAGTGTTTTGCCTCTTACCGAATTTTCTCATTGGCCCCGAGCCACATTGCGGCACTGCACTTGCCATGTGTTTGCCAATTGAGGCACAGACCTGGACCAACTTCGGGAAGAGGCAAATCACTGAGTTCTGAACAAAAACCGTAGCACACTCAAAACATCGGGTTTGTTTACCTTTCCACAGATGCTGCTCGACCCGTTGGCTTTCTACAGTATTCGCTGTGCTTGTTCTACACAAATGCTGCTTTCCATTAAAGAACTTCAAACCCTGTCCTCTGGTAACTGACCCTGGTCAGTGGTAATAGGTTCTTCTGATCATTAACCTGCCCAGTCCCACCACTTCTTCTCCCATCATTACCAACAGCCCCTAGAAATCTCCAGTTAACCTTCTTTGTTCCAAAGACAACATTCCCAAATTGGGAATGTCTCAACAAAATGGAAATTCCTCATCCCTGGACATGATGCAAGTGTTACAATAGGGAGGAGATTTTGGCAAAATATTGTCAGTTAGCAGGTGGAATAATTTTCAGGAAGTAAAAGAGAAATCCCAGTCTCCAGCTTTGTGAAGCTTTAGAAACTCTTTGGGAAGTGGAATTAGAGGAGAATGAAGGATGAACTGTCCGACTGAGCAGAGACAGTCCAGACACCGTCCCCTTGTTTAAGAGGCCGGGAGATTGACTCTGATAGTCTCAGGACATGAACTGATCTGAGATATTGAAAGAATTCTCTGCATATCAGGAATTCAAACCCCTTCACGGCTGGGGATCAATGAGAAAATTCGTTAAGAGGCAAAACACTGAAACGCTCGGAGGGTGATGGCCCTGGTGTAGGAGGGCTAGTTCCTTGTGACATGGATGTGCCTGCAGGTGGTGGGATCAGACTATCCCCGGTGTCTCCACAGTGAATGTCCAAGGCTTTATTATAGAAAAGTAAAACTGATAGAAGACAATGGTAATTCTGGGCGGGGCAGGCTGAATTATGAATTGAACAGTAGCTTCCTCAAAGAGACTGCGGGGTGGGGCGGGGTGGGGTGGGGTGGGGTGGGGTGGCCACTCCTGTCTCTGTGGCTCAATAAATCAGTGCGTTCGGCTATCAATCGAAAGGCTGGTGGTTCCAGACCAGCGAGGGACAGGGTGTTGTGTGTTTCTCGCTCCGACCCCTGCGAATTTCGCGTTTTTAATGGTGTCAGGAAAATGTTTCCCAAACGGAAATCTTCTCCACTGAGGAAGTACAAAGGAGTTTCTGAATTGATTGAATTTCTGACGTAAAGGACTACGGATGCTGAGAATCCAAGACAGAAAGAGAAACTGCTGGAGAAACTCAGCGGGTTTGGCTGTACCTGGAGAAGGATAAAAAAAAGTTCTGAAATGTTGTCTCTGATTCTCTTTCCACGGATGCTACCTGACCTGCTGAGTTGCTCCTGCAATTTCTGTTGTTTTTAACTGAATGTCCATTTCATCTTTCGGGATGAAACACACAGACTCGCCATTTGCAGATATTTAATACTTTCGAAACCTGTGAAGTGACTGGATTCAAACAAACTCTGCAATGATTCACTCTTTCTCAGCTCCACAGGCAGACAGACTTGGGAAGTGAAGCTGTCAGTGTGGTTCTGTATTGGTGGGCCGAGTGGTTAATGTGATGGACATGAAACCCATTGCGGTTTCCCCACGCAGGTGTGAACCCTGCCGACTACAGTTGAGAAACGTCGTCAAAAAGAAAGGGAGATTGCTCCACGGTTTTTCTTAAGATGCAAATCAGTGGAGGAGTTGAAATATTTCAATCACATTGGGACTGGTCGGGAATCTGCAACCCACCGCCTGTCAGGGTGGAACAAGCAGATACCCACAGAGCTGCTTTTGAGGCAATGAGTCAAGTGTTTGGAAATGAGACTAGAACAGTGAGGGGCTGGAAATCGTGATCGAAATGAAGCAGGCACCTGAGGACAAGGGTGTTTTATTTCCCAGTGAAAGATACTGCTTCACAAAGTTGGGACTACGGAAAGCATTCGGTTTGGAGCCGGCATTCGGTTTGAATTCCTGATCTGCAGGAACGAGACTCTTCACTGTCTCGCTTCAGTAAGTGTCCCTGAGAACATCGGAGTCAAGTCACAGCGCTGTCAGAGGAGAGGAAGCTGAAATAGCCCCACACGCTGCTCACGAGCACATTTCACTCTCCTTAACTCACCGCCCCAACCACTGTGGTTCCTGGGAGTGGAAAGGGAACAAACACCAAAACCCAGTCTCAGCTTTGTAAACCTTCAGAAAATAAGAAAACCGTACATCCCTTTGGATCTTCTATCGTGACATGACAGCGTTGATTTTAAATGGCTGTCCAGTCAGTGCCGATTCGTTTTGGCTGAAAAAATGTTCCTTATCTCATCTCAGCATTTCTTGCCACAGGGAACTGTGTGGCAGAGTTCATGTACATATTTTCTTGTATGGTATAATACAAGGAAATATCCCAACAATTAAAGGGAGTCAGGGGGCTGAGTTGAGTATGGTTGCCATTACAAAAGAGATAGTGTTAGAAAAGTTAAAAGGTCTTAAAATTGATAAATCTCCTGGTCCCGATGGGATACATCCTAGAGTTATGAGAGAGGTGGCTGAGGAAATAGCGGAGGCATTGGTTGAGATCTTTCAAGAGTCACTGGAGTCAGGAAAGGTCCCGGATGATTGGAAGATGGCTGTTGTAATCCCCTTATTCAAGAAAGGATCAAGACAAAAGATGGAAAATTATAGGCTAATTAGCTTAACCTTGGTTGTTGGTAAAATTCTAGAATCCATCATTAAGGATGAGGTTTCTAAATTCTTAGAAGAGCAGAGACTGATTAGAACAAGTCAACATGGATTTAGTAAGGGAAGGTCATGCCTGACAAACCTGTTGGAATTCTTTGAAGAGGTGACAAGTAGGTTAGACCAGGGAAACCCAGTGGATCTGGTCTGTCTAGACTTTCAAAAGACCTTTGATAAGATGCCACACGGGAGGCTGCTGAGCAAGGTGAGGGCCCATGGTGTTCGAGGTGAGCTGCTGGGATGGATTGAGGATTGGCTGTCTGACAGAAGGCAGAGAGTTGGGATAAAAGGTTCTTTTTCGGAATGGCAGCTGGTGACGAGTGGTGTCGCGCCGGGATCGGTGTTGGGGCCACAGCTGTTCCCATTATATATTAATGATTTGGATGAAGGGACTGGGGGCATTCTAGCGAAGTTTGCAGATGATACGAAGTTAGGTGGACAGGCAGGTAGTACGGAAGAGGGGAGGCTACAGAAGGATCTAGACAGTTTGGGAGAGTGGTCCAGGAAATGGTTGATGGAATTCAACGTAAGCAAATGCGACGTCATGCACTTTGGCAAAAACAATAAAAGGATAGACTACTTTCTAAATGGTGAGAAAATTAGTAAAGCCAAAGTACAAAGGGATCTGGGAGTGCTTGTCGAGGATTCTCTAAAGGTAAAAATGCAGGTTGAATCCGTGATTAAGAAAGCGAATGCAATGTTGTCACTTATCTCAAGAGGGTTGAAATATAAAAGCAGAGATGTGCTACTGAGACTTTATAAAGCTCTGGTTCGGCCCCATTTGGAGTACTGTGTCAAGGTTTGGTCCCCACACCTCAGGAAGGACATACTGGCACTGGAACGCGTCCAGCGGAGATTCACACGGATGATCTCTGGAATGGTAGGTCTAACATATGAGGAACGGCTGAGGATCCTGGGATTGTATTCATTGGAGTTTAGAAGATTAAGTGGAGACTTAATAGAGACGTACAAGATAATACATCAGCCATGATTGAATGGCGGAGTGGACTCGATGGGCCGAATGGCCTTACTTCCACTCCTATGTCTTATGGTCTTAAGGTATTTTGTAAATAACATACGTTTGCTGGTTGTTTGTACTGGGTATTTCTGGTTCATTAGCCGCTGTTTAATGCTGAGAGGGTTGAGTTGTCTGGACATCATTTCACAGATGTCTTTAATGCAAAGTAATGTGGCTAGCGTTTCTGCAGATGTTGTGTCTGCTTGTGTCAGTTTGTTGATGTGAAATTGGCACACTGGGTTTATTGGGTAGGCAAAAGTGAGGACTGCAGATGCTGGAAACCAGAGTTTAGATCAGAGTGGTGCTGGAAAAGCGCAGCAGGTCAGACAGCTTCCGAGGAACAGGAAAATCGACGTTTCGGGCTAAAGCCCTTCATCAGGAATAGAGGCAGGACGCTTCCAGGGGTGGCGAGATAAATTGGGGGGTGCTGGGCCGAAATTAGCAAAGAGCACAATAGGTGAATGGTGGTGGGATGGAGGTGACAGATCAGAGAGGAGGGTGGAGCGGATAGGTGGGAAGGGAGATTGGCAGGTAGGACAGTTCATGAGGACAGCGCTGAGCTGGAAGGTTGGAATTGAGGTAAGGTGAGGGAGGGAAAATAAGGAAACAGATGCCCTGGGGTTGAATTCATCCCTGACGGAAGATGGGGCGTTCTTCCTCCAGGCATCGGGTGGGGAGGGAGCGGCGATGGAGGAGTCCCAGGACCTGCATATCCTCAGCAGAGTGGGACGGGGCGGGGGAGGTTGAAATTTTGGGCCATAGGACGATGGGGTTGATTGGTGCGGGTGTCCTGGAGATGCTCCCCCAAGCGCTGTGACTTGACTCTGCGAGGAGTCTCCAGTTCCCCCAATGTAGAGGAGACCGCATCGGGAGCAATGGATACAAGAAATGACATTGGTGGAAGCTTTCTCAAAACCGTGGCGTGGGTTCGATTTCCGGGCAGGAAAGCAATCTTTAATAGAGCTGCCGACGTGCACGGATATATCCCTGGTGGTCTAGTGGTTAGGATTCGGCGCTTTCACCGCTGCGGCCCGGGTTCGATTCCCGGTCAGGGAAGCAATTTTCAGCGGATAATTTGGCTACCCACTCTCAGTTCCATCTTGGTCTTGGTAGTTACTGGGTGCTGCAGTGTGTAATGGCTCGTTGAAATAGTGTCCTGATTCAGTTTGTTTGTATGTGTAGGGGTGATTGCTTCTGTAGCTAAGTACTTAGTTCGCGTGCGCTGTTTTCCTGTTGAGGCTGTTTTGAATTTACCATTGACTGCTCGCTCGACTGTGACGTCTAGAAATCGCACTTTGGTGTTGTTCTCCTCTTTTGTGAATTTTATGCCAGTGAGTATATTGTTGATGGTGTTGTACGTTTCCTCTAATTTGTTTCATTTTTTCATGACAAAAGTGTCATCACTGTGGCGGACACAAAGTTTGGGTTGGGTCGTTGGAAGAGCTGTTTGTTCGAGTGTCTGCATTATTGCTTCTGCTCGGAATCCTGATACTGGTGGTTTATTGGTTATTTCCTTTATTTGTTTGTAGGGCTTGTTACTGAATAGGAAGTAGGTGGTAAGGCACAGCTCCACGAGGTTGACAGTGTTATCTTTGCTGATGAAGTTGTTGCTGTGTTTGTGTCTTTGGTTCTTCGAGTAGTGTCTTCAGTTTTCTTTGGCCACGTTGATGTTAATGGATGTGAACAGGGCTCTATGTCAAAGGACAGCATTATTCCATCCTCTTCTATCTTAGTGTCTTTTGTGTTCAAGAATTCTTGGATGGAGTAAATGGAGTGCCGTGAATCTTCGACTTGGTGTTTTAGTCTTCAGTAGATGCCTTTGAATAGTCTGTGTATTGGTGTTCCAAGTAGTGAGACTATGGCCTGAGGGGGGCTCCTGGTTTGAAGAGGAGCAGAACAACAACAAAATGCCATTCTTAGTTGTCACAGTAGAGCGAACAGTCAATGGGGAACTTCAAACTAGCGTCTAGAGAAAAACAACACACACAAACCAAATACTTAACTACAGAAACAATCATCCCAACACCCACAAACGAAGCTGCATCAGGACATTATTTCAACAAGCCACTACACACTGCAGCACAGAGAAACTACGAAGTGTACAAGAGAAATAAGTATATAGAGTATTTAAGGAGAACGGTTACCCAATAAACCCAGTCCGTTGATTTCTCAGTGATGCTTCCAAGCTGACTCTCAAAACTTCGGTTTGTCCTTCCATTCTTTCCTGTTTGTTTTTTGTGGGTTTTGAGAGGTTTCCCAATCCTCTGACTGTGTATTGGAGTTGGAAAGTTATGTTGTGGCTGTACAGGACATTGGTTAGACCACTTTGGGAATATTGTGTGCAATTCTGGTCTTCCTCCTATCAGAAGGATATTGTGGAAATTGAAAGGGTTCTAAAGAATCAATGGGTCCACAGAGGGGAAGAAGCCCTTCTGCTGCCCTGAGTGTGGGAAGGCCTTCAGTGATTCCTCCGCCCTGCTGACGAACCAGTTGGTCCACACCGGGGAAGGCTGTTCTCCGGCCACAAGTGCAAGGTGGCCTTCAGCTGTTCTTCCCACCTGCTGAGACACCAGTGGGTCCACACTGAGGAGAGGCCGCTCTTCTGCCCCGAGTGCAGGAAGGGCTTTGCTCTTTCCTCCGACCTATTGACCCATTGGTCAGATGTCGTTCAGTTGCCATAAGTGCAGGAAGGCCTTCAGCAATTCCATGGCCCTGCTGAGGCACCAGTCCGTCCACACTAGGGAGAAGCTGTTCTCCTGCCCCGAATGTGGGAAGGTCTTTACCCGCTCCTCCACGCTGCTGAAGCACCAGCTAGTCCACACATGGGGGAAGGGAGGCGGGGGGGGGGGTGTTTGGGGAGGCCATTCTGCTGCCCTAAGTGCGGGAAGGCCTTCAGCAATTCCTCCGCCCTACTGAAGCACCAATGTGTCCACACCGGGGAGATGCCCTTCAGTTGGCCCGAGTATGGGAAGAGGTTCATGTTTTCCTGCAACTTGCAGAAGCACCAGCGGGGGCACCAGCGCTCCCAGCAATCAGATCCTACTGGTGACGCTGCCTTGGGAACGCCCCAGGACTGAATCTCCTGCCAGCTCTGACAGTGGGTGCAGTGGGAGAGTAGGCGGGCTGTTTTTGTTTCTGATGGACTGCAATTGCCTCCCCCACCCCCCACAACCACAACCCCATGGTGGCTCAGGGTGTGCACTGCTGCCTCATGGCACCAGGAACCCAGGAATAATTCCACCCTTTGGGGTCTGTGTGCAATTTATGGAGGGTAGGAAAATGGATCTGAGTGGGTTAGTCTTTGGAAGATCAGTGCAGTTGTGTTGGGCTGAAGGACCTGTTTCCACATTGTAGGAGTTCTTCGAACCTCTGAGCTTTGCTTTCAGTGGACACTGCTGCTCATTGAGCCAGGGACTGTGCATTGCCAATGAAATGATCCAGAGAAAATAAGACTGCAAGACCATCGGAGCATACGTTAGGCCATTCGGCCCGTCGAGTTTACTCTGCCATTCGTTAGTGACAAAAGTAGTGCAGATGAGATTAACTACAGTCTGGAAACAGGCCATTCGTCCCAACAAGTCCACACCAACCCTCCGAAGAGTAACCCATCCAGACCCATTTCCCTCTGACTAATGTACCTAACTCTATGGGCAATTAAGCATGGCCCATCCACATGACCTGCACATCTTTGGTTTATGAAAGAAAAGAGGTCCACCCAAAGAAAACCAACGCAGACACTGGGAGAATGTGCGAACTCCTCACAGACGGCCACCCAAGGCTGGAATCAAGCCTGGGTCCCCAGTGCTGTGAGGCTGCAGTGGTAACCACTGAGCCAGTACATATTGCAACCCGATGTAGGCAAGCAGGAGGTTGGGAGAATACAGCAAGCTAGGCAACACCAGGATGTGGAGTAGTCAGCGTTTTGGGTATTAACCCTTCTTCAGGACTGAAACGTTGACTTCTCGATGAGAAACGACTTACGGGAATGTTGCTGGGGGTTGGAGGGTTTGAGCTACAGGGAGAGGCTGAATAGGCTGGGGCTGTTTTCAGTGGAGCATCGGAGGCAGAGGAGTGACCTAATAGAGGTTACAAAATTATGAGGGGCATGGACAGTGTAATAAACAAGGTCCTTTCCCTGGGATGGGGGAGTCCAGAACTAGAGAGTAGACATTTAGGGTGAAAGGCGAAATTAAAGTGACAACTTCTTCATGCAGAGGGTGGTACACATATGAAATGAGCTGCCAGAGTATATGGGTCAGTTGCTGTCAAATGGGACTAGATTATTTTAGGATATCAGGTCAGCATGGACAAGTTGGACCGGAGGGTTTGTTTCAATGCTGTACATGTCTCTGACTACTGGTCCTGATGTAAGTTTAAAGTAGAGTCCAAGTAACATTGAATTTTTCAGTCTTGTTGAGCTCACCTCCTGAAAAGTTTTAAATGAATCCCTCCGAACGATACTGTTTAAAAATGCTGAGTTGGGCAAAGTATCCCATCAAGTTCAACACGAACCCAGAGTTGAAGAAGTCAGAAGTCAGAACATCAAGGGGAACAAAACTGATCACAATATTCCAGGTGCAGCCTCATCCACGTCCTGTATGACTACAACTTAACTTGTCAACATCTATACTCAATTCCCTAACTGATGAAGGCCGGTGTGCTGAAACCTTTCTTCACTGCCTTGTGTACCGATGTTGTCAGAGTTTAGGACCTACTTTAATCTGATCCACAATCCAGCTGTTGGGTGTCCAGAAGCAGAGTAGTGCAGTGGGAGTGTGCTGGGCACATGACCCAGAGGTCGATGGGTCAAAAACATGTGATGCTGTTGCTCAATGTCTCTGTAAGCTGCTTTCATTTGCAAAGGTGCTCTGTTCTGTATCTTGCCTTTACACCTGCTTCCCAAGGCTTCTTCAGTGGAGGAGTGGCAGTGGCAGCAACCCCCCGGAGCTGGAGGAAGGCCCGAGCTCCAAGAAGCGGGGGGTCCGGCTGGAGGCTGGATTTGCTCAAGACTTGTATCTATTAGCTCGTTTAAATGGAACCTACTGTATAGGGCTATGGTTCACATTAAAACCGGAGGATCATGTCAGAGTGTTTGTTTATATTGAGCAGCTGTAGTTGGTAAAATACACTCCCTGGAGGAGCACCTTCTATGATGCTGCATTTCTTGCCTTCTGCCCTTCCCCCATTTCTTATCTCCCAGCTTGATTTTATGTTTTTTTGGTCAAATTAATTTCATATGAATCAGACTTGGTATTCACTGTGTGCTATTAATTTGTTTGTTCGAATATTGTAAGTCAAAATTAATGCTGTAATTTCATTTCTGATGTCAGAGTTTGACATTGAATGTGCAGGTGTGAATACCAGTAAGTTGTGAAAATAAATCAAGAACTTGTGGTTTTTAACAAAAAGAGCAGTTCACTGATATTCATTGCATTGTCTCATTTGGGTGTGATGATTCAAATCTGACCATCAAACCGTTTCATGCAGTCACCCAATTTAATTAAAGTTTTCTTTAACTTAGTAAAAGAAAATAACTCCAGCAGGCTAAGATTTATGCAATCTATTTATAAGATTATGTCCATTGCTCGCAATATGGTCTCATCCACATTTAGGAAACTGGACGCCAACTAGCGGAATGTTTGAGGGAACAGCTCTGGGTCACAGAAACTAAACGCCTGTGCTGAACACTTTATCTCCCCCTCCCCTTCCATCAAGGACATGCAAGTCCTGGGCCTCCTCCACTGCCAAACTCTTGCTACCCGACGCTTGTCGGAAAAATATCATCTTCTGCCTTGGGACCCTCCAATTACATGGGATCAATGTACATTTCATCACTTTCCTCATTTCCTCTCCCGTACTTTGTCTCAGATCCAACCTTCCAATTCGACATCAACCTCTTGACCTGTCATACCTGTCCACCTTGCTTCTCACTTATTTGCTTCACCCTCATCTCTGACCTATCACCATCAATCCCTACCTCCATCTACCTATTACACTCCCAGCTGCCTTTCCCCCAGCCCTACGTCCTTCCCATTTATCTGTCAGCCCCTTTGGGCCACCCTTTATTCCTGATGAAGAGCTTAGGCTCTAAACCAAGACTGTGATGAAGCAACATCCTCAACAAATAGGAAATAGCTCCCAAGTCAGATTTCATCCCCTCTTCTGTTTCCCAGTTCTTTCAGAAATAAGAAATGTCTTTTTCTTCCACTAGAAAGTTGTCTTCCACTTTGCGCTGTCTGAAGTGTAAAGCCACACCATTACTTCAGCCACCTTTTAAGAATCCTTTCAACCTGTTTTTCTAACAATTGTGGAGGTGACCAAAAGCAAACATTTCACTCCTCCTCAATGCCCCGTTTCTCCTCCTATCAGCCATTTTGTCATGTTGTCTATGTTACATGCAGCCGAGTGCACTTGGTTTCTGAATTGAAATTGGCCATTGAAGTGAACAGGATTAATATTTATCGATGGCTAGCTGTGTTTGCACTAACTGTAATTATCCACCAATACAATGTCTTTTGTTCCACCAAAACTGGAAACAATGATCTGTATTTATATTGCAGTCGGATGTAGAAAAATCATTCGTGCCAGAGGCCTGAACCCCATTGCTTACCCCTGGTAAGTGATCCCCCCAACAAGTATCCAAAATGGTATACTTGTTCTTGAGGGGAACGACCGCAGGGGGTCGCTGCACTGGCTGCTTTCGCCAAGTCCCCCTCACTGTCACCCATCTGTCTGCAATCTTTGGAGTTCCTACTTCCCTAAAGCTCCGATCTGTGACCACTCTGCCTCCCGAATGATTCTAAGTTCATCCAACTCCAGGTCCAGTTCCCGAACACGGTCTTGGAGGAGCTGGAGATGGGTGCACTTCCGGCAAGCGTAATCAGTAGGGACGACAAGCAATGCCACACCTCCCCTTCTTTTACCCCCACCTCTGACCCTACTAAAACATTTAAATACTGGAACCTGCAACAACCAATCCTGTCCCTGTTCTACCCATGTCTCCGTAATAGCCACAACATTGAAATCCCAGGTACCAACCCACGCTGCACGTTCACCTATCTTATTTCATACACTTCTCACATTGAAGTACATACACTTCAAGTCACATTCCTGTTTAGAGGCACCGTCCTTCGAGATTGATGCCATGTTCCTAACCTCCCTACACTCAAGTTCCTGGGCTTTATTGGCAGAGGAATTGAGTTCCGGAGTCCTGAGGTCATGTTGCAGTTGTATAAGACTCTGGTGAGGCCTCATCTGGAGTATTGTGTGCAGTTTTGGTCGCCATACTATAGGAAGGATGTGGAAGCTTTAGAACGAGTGCAGAGGAGGTTTACCAGGATGTTGCCTGGAATGGTAGGAAAATCTTATGAGGGAAGGCTGAGGCACTTGGGGCTGTTCTCATTGGAGAAGAGAAGGTTCAGGGGAGATCTGATAGAATTGTATAAGATGATTAGGGGTTTAGATAGGGTAGATACTAAGAACCTCTTACCGCTAATGGAGTCAGGTGTTACTAGGGGACATAGCTTTAAATTAAGGGGTGGTAGGTATAGGACAGATGTTAGGGGTAGATTCTTCACACAGCGGGTTGTGAGTTCATGGAATGCCCTGCCCGTATCAGTGGTGAACTCTCCTTCTTTATGGTCATTTAAGCGGGCATTGGATAGGCATTTGGAAGTTATTGGGCTAGTATAGGTTAGGTAGGATTCGGTCGGCGCAACATCGAGGGCCGAAGGGCCTGTACTGCGCTGTATCCTTCTATGTTCTATGTTCTAAGTTCCTGCACCCTAAAGCTACGGTCTCGGTTCCCATGCCCCTGCAGAATTAGTTTAAACTCCCCCCCCACCCCCAAAGAGCACTAGCAAACGTCCCACCAAGGATACTCGTGCCCCTCAGGTTCAGGTGTAGACCAACCTGTTTATAGAGGTCCAACCTTCCCCAGAAAGAACCCCAGTTATCCAGATACCGGAATCCCTTCCTCCTGCACCATCACTGTAGCCACGCATTTATCTGTTCTCTCCCACTATTCCTCAACTCGCGATCAAGTGGCATGGGTAACAAACCAGAGACAACAACTCTGTTTGTTCCAACTCTGCGCTTCCAACCTAACTCCCTGAAAGTATGCATAACATCCTCATCCCTCTTCCTACCTATGTCGTTGGTGCCAATGTGGACCATGACTTCGGGCTGCTCTCCGACCCCCTTAAGGACCCGGAAAACACGATCAGAGACATCACGTACCCTTGCACCTGGAGGCAACATACCAATCGTGAGTCTCTCTCGCCCACACAAAACCACATATCTGCGCCCCAAACTATCGAGTCCCCAATAACTCTTGCTCTGCCCTTTTCCAACCTTCCCTTCTGAGCATTGGGAACAGGCTCCGTGCCAGAGGCCTGAACCCTACTGCTTACCCCTGGTAAATCGTCCCCCCTACAAGTATCCAAAATGATACACTTGTTCTTCAGGGGAACGACCGCAAGGGGTCGCTGCACGGGCTGCTATCTCCAAGTACCCCTCACTATCACCCATCTGTCTGCAATCTTTGGAGTTGCTACTTCCCTCAAGCTGCGATCTATGACCCCCTCTGCCTCCCGAATGATTCTAATTTCATCCAACTCCAGCTCCCGTTCCCGAAGACGGACTTGGAGGAGCTGGAGATGGGTGCACTTATGGCAAGTGTAATCAGCAGGAACGACCATGGCATCCCTCACCTCAAACATGTTGCAGTGGAACATTGCACTGTCTTCGCTGCCATCCCTCCAAAAGTAACCTTTAAAAAAGACTAGATCTGAAGAATAGAACAAGCAAAATGCAGAACTTACCTGCTTACCATAACGGATCTTATTATAAGGTTAGAGGAGGAGTGCGGGTGGGAGGGACTACCCCTGTAGTGCCTCGGGTTACTCACCTGCGCGCATTTATAGGAAGAGAAACCTACCCAGGTTAGCTTGCGCTACACCAGCTTCCAGGTCCACTCCGCGCTTTTTTGCAATAAAGGCGCGCAGGAGAGTCCCGGAGATGTGACTTGACTCTAAGTCTCCCCAATGTTATAGAGATCGCATCGGGAGCAATGGACACAAAAAAAGTTACATTGCTGGATGCACCGGTGAAAGTCTTCTTACTGCTGCAGCCCGGGTTCGATTCCCGGGCAGCGAGGCCATTTTCAGCAGAGCTACAAGGGCGGCTTTATGTCTCCCTGGTGGTCTAGTGGTTAGGATTTGGCGCTTTCGCGGCCCGGGTTCGATTCCCGGTCAGGGAAGCTGTTTTTAGCTGGCCTACGGGCTGTCCATTCTTCTGAAATGCGCTTTACCGGTTAGTCGGGATAGTGCAGTTTGGTGGAGCTGTGATCTTAATGAATGACGAAGTAGGCTTGCCCAAATGGTCTACTCCTGCTTCTGTTAATTTGAATCTGTAGCACTGTATTTCCAGCGGCGGGAGTTTTCCCATGGCACAAAGGTGGTTTCCTAAAATAAATTTAAACCCCTTGCTTTGCTTGAACTCAAACTGCATTGACTTGGAGGAGAGTGGGATTTGCAAAGTGCCCTCCCCTCCACACGTGCCTCAACTGCAGGACAGCTGTCCGGCCCGCCTCCATTGTTGACGTCACAATGCGGATGCAGCCCTGTCAGTTTCAGAGTGAAACTTCCTCCCTCTGGGCAATATCTGGGAGCAAAGCAATGTCTCTCTCTTTCCATATACCATCCTCCAGCAGCGAGGGGGGAGGGGAGGTACGGGTGGGTGAAACACTATTCATTTGTAGCAACTGGAGTGAACCCAGGGAGGGAGCAGACACTCCAAAGGTGCTCAAATACTTTCCATCTCTCTTAAAGCTATTTTCCTCGTGTATTCCCTCCGTTTGGCACGTATACAGTTTGCACCCT
Source organism: Hemiscyllium ocellatum (assembly GCF_020745735.1). Classification (NCBI taxonomy): domain Eukaryota; kingdom Metazoa; phylum Chordata; class Chondrichthyes; order Orectolobiformes; family Hemiscylliidae; genus Hemiscyllium; species Hemiscyllium ocellatum. The sequence continues at coordinate 29,905 of NW_026867483.1, read as the reverse complement.
CGAAAAGGATTGCTCCTTTACTCATGTTCACAACTAAAAAGTTAGATTCCCAAGGAACTGGGCAGCATTTAAGGGATTGGCATATTATTAAAAAAAGTGTAGGACACCGACTGCATGTGGCTCGTTCGTCTAGCGGTGGGATTCTCACTTCGGGCCTCTTGATGCGTGGTCGTGTGCCAGATCCCGCGTTCAAATACTGGACGAGTCCTAGCTTCTTACATTATCTTGTGCGAAAACGGATAATCAATTTTCTCAAAAAGCAGCTTCGTTAAACGAGATCCGACTTCCTGAATCAGAGATTGGGCAGAACTACCATTACAATGAACGTGGCAATGGCAGCACTTATTCAAAGCGAAAACAAGTTTTAGTTCACACAGAGGATGGTGGGCGTTTGGAACGCGTTGTCAGCAGAGTGGTAGAGGCAGGCACGGTAGATTCATTCAAGATGCGTCTGGATAAATGCATGAGTGGGTGGGGAGTAGAGGGATACAATACTTAGGAATTGACCAACTGGTTTAGACAGTACATTTGGATCGGCTCAGGCTTGAAGGGCCTGTTCCTGGGCTGTAAATTTTCTTTGTTCTTTATTCTATATGGTGTATATCTGATATTGTTGGCTGTTGTAAAAGTTTGTTTGAAATTATTATTCACCTTCTAATGTAATAATGGAGTTACGTCCTTTTTTGTAATTATTTTTTATTTAATAGGCCAGCAGGAAGTCATTCAGCAATTTTACTGCCTTTCTTTTCTGAAGCAGTCTTAACATTTCATTTTCATATCCTTGATTCAGCTCCATTTCCAGCATCTTTGGAAATGGAGTTTATTCCATGTTATTGTCACTGAAATGAAGTTTTCCTCCATACATACCGAACCCTATCTGGCTGCATGAGAGTTTTCAGGTTTCTGTGGCCTGGATAATATGTGATCAGCAGGCATCTGGCAATCTACAGGAATTGCCACCTATGTTATGTTCATTTAACTGTACTGACAGTGATCACTTATTTTGTGATTTTTCTTTGCAGGAAGACGTGCAGAAAGAAATCTGAAAGCAAATGATACATCAACTTCTGACAGAGCCACTTGATTCATTGGGCCTTGAATATCAGCAGCCATTCCAATCAAGAAGACATGTTTGCGTGAAAGATTTTGGACACTGGTGTGGCAGGAAGAATACTGAGACACCCGAGTGAGGGAGATTCAGTGCGCTGACTGTGAAAAGTGCTTCAAACCATTTACTCAGCTTAGGGGAATCAAATTCTCACCCCTCACGGTGGGGATAGACTGGTAATTTCAAACCCAGAGTAACACAAGGAAAGCTCCTTCAATGGGGAAACCGTGGAGATGTGGGGACCGTGGGAAAGGATTCCCTTCCCCATCCGTGCTGAAAACCCACAGACTCATTCACACAGGGGAGAGGCCATTCACCTGCTCAGTGTGCAGGAAGGGCTTCAGTCGGATCAGCCATCTGCAGGCGCACGAGTGAGTCCACAAGGGAGAGAAGCCAATCACGTGCCCCATGTGCGGGAGAGGGGTCACTCAGACAGCTGCACTGCTGTCCCACCAGCGGGTCCACACCGGAGAGAGGCCATTCACCTGCTGTAAGTGCCGGAAAGGATTCACCTGCTCCTCCCACCTGCGGAGGCACCAGTGAGTTAACGCGCCATCGCAGGGGGATTGAACGAACGATGGCCGAGTGCCAAGTGCTTATGCACGAAACGCGATTCTCCTGCCCCTTGGATGCTGCCTGACCTGCTGAGCTTTTCCAACACCACGCTCTCGACTCTGATCTCCAGCATCTGCAGTTTTCACTTTCTCCTCGAGGGCAAGGTTGGACTTGTCTTTTATTCACTCATTCACTCCTTACAGCCTCTCCTTTGTTGTGGCCTAACTGCACATACATCAATGCAAGTTTCAGAAAGATTTTTGCAGCTTTCTTTTTGAAAAAATAACATTCTTCCCGACTTTAATGACGTTTCTGAATATACAGTTTTAGTTATTCTCAATTTTAAATATCAACTATTTCCCACATGCCGTGTTTCCCAGGTAAAGTCATCACCATCCATTCTCTCTCTCCCCTGAGAAAGACTTCATACAGCGATCAAAGAGGGCTGAGGCACGAGAAAGGACGATTGTAGGGGGGGGGGATAAGGGGTTCGCTGGTGATGGTGGAGAAAGGAGGGAAATGGACAGGGGAATAGACTGTGGTTCAGAGGGTTGGGGAAGAATAGAGGTGCAGTGTGAGGAGAGAGAATGGGCAGGGGGCAGTGAATGGGGAGAAAATGGACAGGGGGCAGAATGTGAAGAGAGAGACGGCACAAATGCCACCTTCTCCAGGCCTGGTGTCAATGTCCAACGAACTGGAACCCACTCCTCCCACGTTTCTCAATATACACGTGGCTAAGGCAATGGTACCATATCATCATTCCAGGCCATTCACACCGACCTTCCCAACAGCATCCCACTTAGACTCACTCGATTACGCTACAGCCCTGCAGTTCCCCATGGCTATTTCCTGATGAAGGGTTTTGCCCGAAACGTCAATTCTCCTGGTCCTCAGATGCTGCCTGACCGGCTGTGCTTTTCCAGCTCCACACTCTCGACTCTAATCTCCAGCATCTGCAGTCCTCACTTTCGCCCAGTAAGGGGTGAATGTTCTATTCCTAGTCTTTTAGATCTTTTAAAATCTTTCTCCCACACCCTAAGCCTTTACCCTCTAGTTTTGGAATCCCTCTACCCTGGGGAAAGGACAGAAATGTTGAGCAGCCAGACAAAATGCAAAAGAAATAAAATGTAGAGGCACAGGGGAAAAAATCGGCAAAATAAAATAGCGTCGGCATTTGTCTCCCGTATTCGCATTTGGACGCTTAATATTTGTTGTGATCGGGAGGTGCCCGTGTTGGACTAAGGTGTACGTGCTCAACGTTGGACTGCTGTGCTGTATCAGAGTTGAATATTGTGGGGCTGGAAAACCACAGTCGGTCAGGCAGCAACTGAGGAGGAGGAGGGTTGACGTTTCGGGCACGAGACCTTCATCAGGAATGATGTGTGGATAGACAAAGGGGCCTCAGTGTCCTTCTACACCAGTCACTGCCAGTTGTCAGAAAGTGCAGCAAGCAATGAACAAAGCAAGTGGTATATCAGCGAGAGGAATTGAGTTCAGAAGTGGGATGTCTTCCTACAGTTAGGTCGGTTATTGAATTTATTCAAGGCTGAGTTCATGTGACTTTGAAGAACGAAGAAGTTATGGGAGGAGGCAAGAAAATGGTTTTAAGACCAGTACAGAACAGTTAGAGAGTCCTACAGCACAGAAACAGACCATTCAGTCGAACACGTCCATGCTGATGGTGTTCTAAAACTAACCTGGTCCCACCTGCCAATGACTGGCCCATATCCCTCTGAACTTTCCCTATTCATGTACTTATCCAAATGCCTTTTAAACATTGTAACTGCACCTGCATCCAGCAACTCCTCTGGACGTTGATTCCTCACACAATCTACTCTTTATCTTTTAGAAAAAAGGTGCCCCTCATGTCTTTTTAAAATATTTCTTTCTTCACCTTCAAAATTTGCTCCCTAATCTTGAAACATCCACACTAGGGAAAGAATACTTGCCGTTCACCTCATTTATACCTCTCATGATTTTATAATCCTCTCTAAGGTCACCTCTCAATCTCTGATGCTCCAGTGAAAATAGTCTCAGCCTATCCATCTAGATGCAGGTATGTTTATATCCAGTTATGAACTGTTCAATGCTGGTGCCAGCTGGAAATATAAATGACCTATTCCTGCTTCCAATTCTCTCACTGTGTCCAGGACAGCAGGAGACCATACAACATAGGTGCAGAAATTAAGCCATTTAGTCCATCAGATCTGCTCCACCATTCAATCACGGCTTATATGTTTCTCAACCCCATTTTGAAATATGGATTTTGGAAAGGCAGACCAGGGCAGGATCTACACTTTTAATGGGGAGTGTTGTTGAATAAACATACCTTGGAGTGCTGGTTCATAGTGGAGTCGCAGGTAGACAGGATAGCAAAAAAGGTATTTGGTATATTTGCTTTTATAGGTCAGTGCATTTCAATATAGATGTTGCGAGGTCATGTTGCGGCTGTACAGAACATTGATTAGGCCACTTTTGGAATACTGCATTCGGTTCTGGTTTCGCTGCTACAGGAAATGTGTTACAAACTTTTGCAAGGATTTGGAAAAGATTTACAAGGCTATTGCCAAAGTTGGAGGGTTTGATCTATCTGGAGAGGCTGAATCGGCTGGGTTGTTTTCTCTGGATCATTGGGGGCTGAGGGGTTACTTTATAGAAGCTGATAAGGAGCATGGATAGGGTGAATAGCCAAAATCTTTTCCCCAGAGTAGGGGTCTCCAAAACTAGAGGGCATAGGTCTGAGGTGAGAGGGGAAATATTTAAAAGGAACTTTACAGGCACCTTCCTTACGCAGAGGGTGTTGTGTGTATGGAAAGAGCAGCCAGAGGAAGTGGTGGAGGCTGGTATAATTAAAGCATTTTAAAAGGCATCTGGTAATAGGGAGAATTGAGAGGGATATGGGTTATGTGCTGACAAATGAGACTATGGTAATTTGGGATAGCTGGTCAGCACGGACAATTTGGACTGAAGGAAAGCAGAAGTGTCATTGTGAAGACTGGACTTTCAGAGCAGCTTTCAAGGATGTTTCATCCTTACTGGGAGCAGAAGCTACAATGAAATCTTTCATTTGTGAGACAGCAACTGAGTGAGTGAGGACATTCAGAATATTGGTGGAAAGTGGGAATTTGTTTTAATGTGGAGTTGAAGTGATTGAAGTAAAGTGTGCTGACAGGGAACCTAGTGAAGGGTTAGGTGAGTTTTTGTTTTAAACTGCTCATTTCTTTCAGCCTCCAACATTGTATTTCCAATGCTGTCCATCAGTGGGAGCGGTGAATCAGTAACTGGTAGCGTTAGAAGCCTTACGATTTTCAGTACTGCAGGTATTGCATTGTCTCATCAGCTTTGTAAAGGTTACTGGCAGCAGCGGGAGGTATGGGCTGTATTCACTAGAAATGATTAAGCAGTTAGATAACACACGTACAAGAGGGCAGGGTGGGACTTGTCTTTCGATTTGCAGGAGGTGGGAGTTTCTGTTGCTGCAGTCCATGGCAAACACAACTGCGGTAAATCATAGAATCACTACAGCGTGGAAGCAGGCCATTCATCCCATCAAGTCCACACTGACCCATCCAACGAGCCACCCAGACCCACGCTATTTAGTCGTTTCTGCCGGTGAGTGAGACTAGGTCACAAGATTAGGGAGTAGGTTTAAGACAGAGGAGAAGGAACTGCTTTTCCCGGAGAGTGGTGAATCTATGGTAATCTCTGCCCAAGGAAGCAGTAGAAGCAGCCATATCCAAGACATAGTTCGATGGGATTTTGTACGGTAGGTGAATTTAGGATAGTCAGGATAATGCAGGTAAGAGGAGCTGAGACGATGGATAGATGAGCCATGATCTTAATGAATGGTGGAGTAGCTCGAAAAACCAAATCGCCTACTCCTGCTTCTATTACTGCGAATGTATAAACATGCATTTTCATGGCCAATCCGAATCAAGGCAGATGAGCAATGTAGTGTTGTGGAAACTGAACATCAGAGAATGATAGAAAGGGACTCGGAAAGTAAATGTCCCAGTCCAAAGATGTGCAGGTCAGGTCAAATGACCATGCTAAATTGTCCATAGTGTTAGGTTCATTAATCAGAAAGAAATGGGTCTGGGTGGGCTGCTCTTCAGGGTGTCAGTGTAGACTTGTTGGGCCGAAGGGCCTGTTTCCACACTGTAGGGAATCTAATCTAATCAATCAAAACTGGATTCTACAGAACACAAAATTTGAAACTGAAGACTGTATGGCTGAATGTGTGCTGCAATGTAACAAAACTGAATGAATTGACTGCACACATTGAAGAGAATAATTAAGATCTGAGACTCCTTACGGGGACATGGCTTCACGATGACAAGGATTGGATCTGAACATTGAGGGGGCACGTGGCATTCAAGTTGAAAAGGAAGCGAGGTAAAGATAGAGGGTTGGCACTGCTAATCAAAGCACTAATAACATGGTACTCTGGTGTCAGCTCGGATTTCAGGTCCTGATTTCTCTGTCCTCTTCTCCCTGTTGCCACAGAGTAAGATGTTGTCTGTTCTCGGCTCAGCTGGCTTTCTACTGAAACAATGAGCCCCTTTTACACCTTCCAGAGCAATAAATCATTCAGTCGAACAAGGCCCAATCCAAATATTCTCAGTTTGATAACCATCCAGAATGAGAGAGTCATCTGAGCAGGGAATAAAACAAGAAAAATGAAACAAAATTAAACATAATTGCACATTTGGTGCTTAAAGTGTGTTAATTAGATAGTAGAACAGAATTAGGGGTCTCCCAGGATTCTTATCATCCCCTACTTGAGGAATTCTCTCTCCCTAACAATATTTATATCAACAGAAATAAAACATTTGTTATGAAATAGACATAGAGATATACAGCACGGAAATAGACTTTTTGATCCAACACATCCATGCTGATAAGATGTCCTATATAAATCTAGTATCCCATTTGCCAGCATTTGGCCCATATCCCACCAAACCTTTCCTATTCACACACTCATCCAGATGCCTTTTAAATGTTGTAATTGTACCAGCCTCTACCACTTTCTCTAGCCTATTTACCCTATCCATGCTCCTCATGATTTTATAAATGTCCATAAGATCACCCCTCAGCCTCCGACCCTCCAGGGAAGCAGCCCCATCCTATTCAGACTCTCCTTCTACCACAAACCCTCCAACTCTGGCGACATCCTTATCAAGCTTTTCTGCACACTTTCAAGTTTCACAACATCATTCCTATCCTATCGTAGGGAGACCAGAATCGAATGCAATAATCCAAAAGTAGCCGAACCAATGTCCTGCACTGGGGCACTGACTAATAAACGCAGGCATATCAAACACCTTCTTCACTATCCTGTCTATGTGTGACTCCCCTTTCAAGGAACTATGAACTTACCATCGAGCCATACAGCATGATCATGGACCTTTGCTCCAACCAGTCCATGCCAAACATAATCCCAAACTAAATCAGTCTCTCCTGCCTGCTGTTGGCCTGTATCCCTCCAAACCTTTCCTAGTCATGTCCTAAAACAAATGTATTTTTATTGTACCCGCATCCACCGCTTCCTGAGGAAGTTCATTGCACACATCAATCACCATCTGTGTAAAATTAGTATTTGAATGGCAAGGACGAAATGGTTTATGAAAATAAACAGCTTCTACCAAACCCACTACAGCATGTATGGTAGGAACTCTGGAGTCTTTCAAATCGGTATTTCCATGGAGTGGAGGGGGGGAGTAAAGTTGGATTCACAGAGGTGGGCCTCTTCTGAGAGTGTAAAACTAAAATTAAACCCCGTGCTTTGCTAGAACTCAAACCGCATTGACGTGGAGGAGAGCGAAAGGAGTTTGCAAAGTGTCCTCCCCTCCCCATGTGCTTCAGCTGCAGGGCAGCGCAGGCGCAGTGCGTCCCCCCACCCCATTGTGGACGTCACAACGTGGAGGCAGCCCTGTTAATTTCAGAGTGAAACTCCCTCCCTCTGGGTAACATCTGGGAGTAAAGCAATGTCACCCCCTTTCCATTCCTCATCCTGGGAGGGGAAGAGAGAGAGGCATGGGGGGAGTGTAGGGTGAGGTGGAGACTGTTCACTTGTAGCAACTGGAGTGACTCCATGGAGGGAGCAGACTCTCCAAATGTGCTCAGATGCTAATTGTCCCTCTCAAAGGTATTTTCCTTGTGTATTCCCTCAGTTTGGCACGTACACAGTTTGCACCTTGGAAAAGGTTTGCTTCTTACCTCATCTTCAGAATTATAAGGGTAGTTTCTCATGGAAGTATTTAAGGGATTGGCACATTGATTTCAAATGTTGATATATGTTGCTTCATATGGTGTATATCTGATATTGTTGGCTGTTATAAAAAACTTTGTGGCTATGATTTTACACCTTCTAATGCAGTAATAGAGTTACATTCTATACTTCTTGTCTTTTTTTTATTTACTAGGACAGCAGGAAGTCATTCAGTAACTTCACTGGCTTTCTTTTCCCAAGCAGCCTTGGCATTTCATTATCATATTCTTGATTCAGCTCCATTTCCAGCACCTTTGTCGACAGCTTGTTCCAGGTTATTGCGATCTAAATTAAGTTTTCCTCCATACACACTTAAGACTATCTTGTTGCATGAGGGTTTTTTGTGTCCTGCATAATATATGGTCAGCACTCATCTAGCAATCTACAGGAATTTCCACCAATGTTACGTTCATTTAACAGTACTGACAGTGATCACTCAACTTGTGATTTTTTTTTGCAGGAAGACATGCAGAAAGAAATCTGAAAACAAATGATACATCATCTTCTGACAGCGCCACTTGAGTCAATGGGGGTTGAATATCAGCAGCCATTCAATTCGAGAAGAAATGTTTGTTTTTGTCTGTGTGAGAGATTTTGAACACTGGTATGGCAGGAATAATACCGAGACACCCGAGTGAGGGAGATTCAGTACGCTGTCTGTGAAAAATGCGTCAAACAATTTACTCAGCTTGGGGGATCAAAATCTCACCCCTCACAGTGGGGAGAGACTATGCATCCATTCTGTTTTTAATTTCAAACCCAGTGCGACACAAAGAATGCTCCCCTCATGGGGAAACCATGGAAATGTGGGGACTGTGGGAAAGGGTTCCCTTCCCCATTGGGGCTAGACACCCACAGATGCGTTCTCACTGGGGAGACACCATTCTCCTGCTCGGTATGCGGGAAGGGATTCAGTTGGCTGTGCAGCCTGCAGACACAACAGCGAGTTCACACCAGGGAGGGGCCGTTCATCTGCCGCCATTGTGGGAAATGATTCATTCAGTCGTCCCACCAGCAGACACACCAGCAGGTTCACATCGGAGAGGCGCCATTCACCTGCCCTAAGTGCGAGAAGAGCTTCAGTCATGTGGGCAACCTGTGGAGACACCAGCTGATCCACACCAGGGAGAGGCCGTTCACATGATCTGTGTGCAGGAAGGGGTTCACTCAGACATCTGCACTGTAATCTACCAAAGGGTCCATATCATGGAGAGGGCGTTCATCCGCTGTCAGTGTGGAAAGGGCTTCACCCGCTCCTCCCACCAGCGAGTTTTGGAATTTTTTGAGGAGGTAACTGAAGATGGACAAGGGAGATCCAGTGGATGTAGTGTACCTGGACTTTCAGAAAGCATTTGATAAAGTCCCACATAGGAGGTTAGTGAGCAAAATTAGGGCGCATGGTACTGGGAGCAAAGTACTGACTTGGATTGAAAATTGGTTGGCTGACAGGAAACAAAGAGTAGTGATAAACGGTTTCCTTTCAGAATGGCAGGCGGTGACCAGTGGGGTACTGCAGGGATCAGTGCTGGGCCAGCAGCTTTTTACAATATATATTAATGATAGGGTGGCAGGCTTTGATTCATTAATATGTAAATCCCAGAACTTGTTTGAAGCACATTCTCGTCACAACGTAAGGTCTGTATCCCAATCTTAAGTGAGACTGGTTCGATTTCCAAAGTAGGAATTTATAAAATCTCACATAGATTGACTGCCTGTAGATTGTATTTGGCTCAAGAAGTGGACAATGTATCTGCAAATACAAAATCACACCAAAGCCTTATATGTAAGTGTACATGCATGAGCGTGCGTGTGATTGTGTGCGTGCTTGATAAAGTGTGTGAGTGATAGAGTATCAGCCTGTGAGAGGGTGCATATGTGTGTGTCTGAGAGAGGGATCTGTGTGACTGTGAGAATGTGTGCTTTGTGTGGGTGTGAGAGAGCGTGGCAGTGAAGTGGGGTTACCTGTCATGTGACAAGAATCCAAGGTCCTGGTTGATGCCATCCTCATGTGTGGCCTCTGCTGCGCCACTAAAACTGAATAAGCAATTACATAGCACACATTGGAGAGGGCAGGGTGGGACTTGTCTTTCGATTTGCAGAAGGTGGGAGGTTCTGGGTGCTGGAAACTAGGGAAAACACATGCTGGAGGACCTTCAGCACAGAGACATGCAGCTGGAAGCCAGGCTGCAAACACGTTGGGGGAATCATCAAACCCCCTACACTGTGGAAACAGGCCCTTTGGCCCAACAATCCATACTTAGCCCCCCTTACAGCATCCCACCCAATAACCTCCACAGCTAATCCCTCAATTTAGAACATCCAATCCACTCTAAGCTGCACACCTTGGGAGGAAACCAGAGCACCCAGAGATTGGGAGAGGGGGGTAGGAAAGTGCAAACTCCACACAGACAATCACCCTGAGGGTGGAATCGAACTCAAGGCCTTGGCACTGCGAGGCAGCGGTGCTAACCACTAAATTGCTGCCGCGCCGCTGGCAGTCTTGGACTGAAGGAATCGATTGGCTTCATGCCAGTCCTCGTGACACTCCAGGTAAAAAATGAGGTCTGCAGATGCTGGAGATCACAGCTGAAAATGTGTTGCTGGTTGAAGCACAGCAGGTTAGGCAGCATCCAAGGAATAGGAAATTCGACGTTTCAGGCATAAGCCCTTCATCAGGAATGAGGAGAGTGTGCCAAGCAGGCTAAGATAAAAGGTAGGGAGGAGGGACTTGGGGGAGGGGCGATGGAGATGTGATAGGTGGAAGGAGGTCAAGGTGAGGGTGATAGGCCGGAGTGGGGTGGGGGCGGAGAGGTCAGGAAGAAGATTGCAGGTTAGGAGGGCGGTGCTGAGTTGAGGGAACCGACTGAGACAAGGTGGGGGGAGGGGAAAAGAGGAAACTGGAGAAATCTGAATTCATTCCTTGTGGTTGTAGGGTTCCCAGGCGGAAGATGAGGCGTTCCTCCTCCAGCCGTCGTGTTGTTATGTTCTGCCGGTGGAGGAGTCCAGGGACCCGCATGTCCTCGGTGGAGAGGGAGGGAGAGTTAAAGTGTTGAGCCACGGGGTGGTTGGGTTGGTTGGTCCAAGCATCCTAGAGGTGTTCTCTGAAGCGTTCCGCAAGTAAGCGGCCCGTCTCCCCAATATAGAGGAGGCCACATCGGGTGCAGCGGATGCAATAGATGATGTGTGTGGAGGTACAGGTGAACTTGTGGCGGATATGGAAGGATCCCATGGGGACTTGGAGGGAAGTGAGGGAGGAGGTGTGGGCGCAAGTTTTACATTTCCTGCGGTTGCAGGGGAAGGTGCCGGGAGTGGAGGTCGGGTTGGTGGGGTGTGTGGACCTGACGAGGGAGTCACGAAGGGAGTGGTCTTTGCGGAACGCTGATAGGGGAGGAGAGGGAAATATATCCCTGGTGGTGGGGTCCGTTTGGAGGTGGCGGAAATGACGGCAGATGATACGTTGTATACGGAGGTTGGTGGGGTGGTAGGTGAGAACCAGTGGGGTTCTGTCTTGGTGGCGGTTGGAGGAGCGGGGCTCGAGGGCGGAGGAGCGGGAAGTGGAGGCGATGTGGTGGAGGGCATCGTCGATCACGTCTGGGGGAATCTGCGGTCCTTGAAGAAGGAGGCCATCTGGGCTGTGCGGTGTTGGAACTGGTCCTTCTGGGAGCAGATGCGGCCGTGACGAAGGAATTGGGAATATGGGATGGAGTTTTTACAGGGGACAGGGTGGGAGGAGGTGTAGTCCAGGTAGCTGTGGGAATCAGTCGGTTTATAGTAGATATCTGTGTTGAGTCGGTCGCCCGAGATAGAAATGGAAAGGTCTAGGAAGGGGAGGGAGGAGTCTGAGATAGTCCAGGTGAATTTGAGGTCGGGATGGAAGGAGTTAGTAAAGTTGATGAACTGTTCAACCTCCTCGTGGGAGCACGAGGCAGCGCCGATACAGTCATCGATGTAGCGGAGGAAAAGGTAGGGGGTGGTGCCGGTGTAGTTGCGGAAGATGGACTGTTCCACATATCCTACGAAGAGACAGGCATAGCTGGGGCCCATGCGGGTGCCCATGGCAACTCCTTTAGTTTGGAGGAAGTGAGAGGATTGGAAAGAGAAGTTATTCAGGGTGAGGACCAGTTCAGTGAGTCAAAGGAGGGTGTCAGTGGAAGGGTACTGGTTGGTGTGGCGGGAAAGGAAGAAGCGGAGGGCTTTGAGTCCTTCGTGATGGGGGATGGAGGTGTACAGGGACTGGATGTCCATCGTGAAAATAAGGCGTTGGGGACCGGGGAAGCGAAAATCCTGGAGGAGGTGGAGGGCATGGGTGGTGTCCCGAACGTAGGTGGGGAGTTCTTGGACTAAAGGGGACAGAACCGTGTTGAGCTACGCGGAGATGAGTTCGGTGGGGCAGGAGCAGGCTGAGACAATGGGTCAGCTGGGGCAGTCAGGTTTGTGGATTTTGAGCAGGAGGTAGAAACGGGCGGTGCAGGGTTGTGGGACTATGAGGTTGGAGGCGGTGGATGGGAGATCCCCTGAGGAAATGTAAAACTTGCGCCCACACTTCCTCCCTCACTTCCCTCCAAGGCCCCAAGGGATCCTTCCATATCCGCCACAAGTTCACCCATACCTCCACACACATCATCTATTGCATCCGCTGCACCCGATGTGGCCTCCTCTATATTGGGGAGACGGGCCGCTTACTTGCGGAACGCTTCAGAGAACACCTCTGGGACGCCCGGACCAACCAACCCAACCACCCCGTGGCTCAACACTTTAACTCTTCCTCCCACTCCACCGAGGACATGCGGGTCCTTGGACTCCTCCACCGGCAGAACATAACAACACGACGGCTGGAGGAGGAGCGCCTCATCTTCCGCCTGGGAACCCTCCAACCACAAGGAATGAACTCAGATTTCTCCAATTTCCTCTTTTCCCCTCCCCCCACCTTGTCTCAGTCGGTTCCCTCAACTCAGCACCGCCCTCCTAACCTGCAATCTTCTTCCTGACCTCTCCGCCCCCACCCCGCTCCGGCCTATCACCCTCACCTTGACCTCCTTCCACCTATCACATCTCCATCGCCCCTCCCCAAGTCCCTCCTCCCTACCTTTTATCTTAGCCTGCTTGGCACATTCTCCTCATTCCTGATGAAGGGCTTATGCCTGAAACGTCGAATTTCCTATTCCTTGGATGCTGCCTAACCTGCTGTGCTTTAACCAGCAACACATTTTCAGCTGGTGACACTCCAGCCCATTTGGGGAATTGAATTTGCTTCCACAGAGTTTCCACGGTGCAGGGGTCATTGCATCTCAGCAGCTTCAACGATCCAAAGAAGGGCTCGTCTACAGTGAGAGCACTAGTCCACATTTCGCTACAGAGTTAAAGTTCTGGGCACAATCAGAACACTCCCACGCAGGCTGCGTGTAATCACGGGGCTTCTCAAGTCACGTTGATGTTTGAAATAATTTCCCCTCCTGGATTCAAACGCTACTGATATTCAGGCCCTGAGTAAATTTCTTGTGCACGCCTGAACAGCAAATCCTCATCTGCTAATACCTTGAGAAAACAGATCATTGCTGTCATTGCAGGGCAGGAAATAGGATAGGAGAATTCTAGTTTGTACCGAACAGCCTTCCCTATCTCCTACCCAAAATCTCTGTCTCCCAATTCCTCCACCTTTCAATGGATTCCAACTCGAATTCATCCTTCCATCCTCCTGTTTTTGCCCAGCTCCCCTCATCAGAAAGCGCTGACTCTCAGTTCAGTTTCTTAGTCTCTTCTTGCTATTCCCAGTATATTGCCCACATCTTTATTTAGTTTTTAAAGCAGAAAGGCAGTGGTTTGCTGATGCCAGGATCTGAGGGTAACTACGCTCACGCTCCAGATTTCCTCTCGCGTCATTCACAACAATCTGCACTGCACATGTGCAAAGAAGGGGATGCTGGGAGTGGGTGGGACGCATTCACCAACTCCCCATTCAATCAAGATCCAAGCATGCCCACAGCGCCCCCTGTCGATTCTCTCTCGCTATCCCTAGCTTCCCCCCGTCACACACATGCCACCCTCTGCACCTCCGTCCATTCTATCTCCATAGTCTCTGCCCCCTGTCCAGTCCAGTCTCTCGTCCACCCTCTGCCTTCTTCCAACCAGTCCCTCTCTCCACATTCATTCTCTCTCTCTCCTCCCACTCTCTGCCCCTCTCCATTCTCTCTCTTCCCCCACCATCTGCTCTCCATCCATTCCCTCTCTCTCCCCCATCCACTCCTAACATTCATTGTTGCTCTCTTTCTCCCCCACCCTCTGCCCCCTTCCATTCTCTCCCCACCCACTGGCCCACGTCCGTTCTCTCTCCCCACACTCTGCAACCCCATTCTCTCTCTCTCTCTGTCTGACAAATGCTCTGCCCCCCACCCTGTGCACCCCAAGGGTTTCTCTAACTCCAATGCTCTGTCCCCGTGTCCATTTCTCTTGCTCTCTTCCCCCTAGCCTCTGTTTCCCATCCAATTTCTCTACCCCCACCTCCACCCTCATCCTTTTTTGTGCCTCGAGCCCTCTTTGATCCCTGTATCAGCCCTTCTAAGGACAGAGAGAGCGCGGGTGGTGATGACTCTACCTGGGAGATGGGAGGGGGTGGTATGAGAAATGGCTGATCTTTAACATCGAGAATCGCTAAAATGATATTTTCAAAAACATCAGTAAAGTTTGAAAGCAAATTCATTTTTTTTTAAAAGTGGCAGACGTTTTTCTGAAACTTGCATTGAAATCTGTGCAATTAGGCCACAGTTGAGAACAGGCTGTAAGGATGGAATGGCCAAATCCTCGTCTTGTGAAGTTGGTTCAGGTTAAGTAGAAATAGAGTTATAGAGTTGCAGAGCAGGGAAACAAACCTTTCGGTGCATGCCAACCACATATTCTAAATTAATCTAGTGATCCATTTGCCACCATTTGGCCCATATCTCTTTCAACCCTTCCTATTCATATTCCTGTCCAGATGCCTTTTAAATATTGTAGTTGTTCCAGCCTCGACCACTGTCTCTGGCAGCTCATTCCATACATATACCATGAAAATGTTACCAGTTCGGTCCCATTTAAACCTTTCCCCTCTCACCCTAAACCTATGCCCCTCCACTTTTGGATTTCCTCTCCCCTGGGGAACAGACATTCAAAAGTTGAGCAGCCAGACAAAATGTAAAAGGAATAAACTGTTGAGCCCCAGGAAAACAAAAGAAGTGTGGCTCCAGCCTGTTTCTCTCTCCGATTGGCAGTTGGACCAGCATCTCACCGGGCATACTGCGCATGCTTTTCGATGTCAGGAAGCATTGCGCATGTACGCTGGTGTCAGCAAAATACTGCGCATGCTCTTTGCTGTCAGCGGAAACGGCTCGCAACATTCTTCTGATCGACCAATGGGAAGCGCTGGAGGACCGGAAGGAGTGTGGTCCTCCTGCCATTGAGAGCCTCCCCCCATTGTCTGAATGCGGCACTTGGACCATGAGCTTGTGAAGGTGTTGCTGTTCCTCTCTCTATGAATGAAGATTGAACTTCATCTCAGATTGCAACTTCTTTCCTCTGTCCAACATCTGTGAGTACAACACACTCTTCTCACCCCCTTTTCCATTTTATTTTTTCACTCTGGTGTTCAGTTCTTGACTTGCAGCAAAGTTGGTTCAGGTATGTGTCTTAATTGGCAAACACATGGTAAATGTAGTAACGCAGTGTGAAGTTATAGCCTTTCCTATGAAATAAAAACAGAAAGGAGGTACATTGTTTAAATGGTGATATATTGGGATGTGGAGTAAGTGAAGACTGCAGATACCGGAAATCAGAGTCGCAAATTGTGGCGCTGTAAAAGCACAGCTGGTCAGACAGCATGCGATGTGCAGAACAGTCAACGTTTTGGGCAAAAGCCCTTCATCAGGAATGATGTATGGATGTACAAACGTGCCTCAGCTACCTTCTACTCGGGCTTTCTACTCCAGTCAATGCCTGTTGTCAGATAGGTGCAGCAAGCAATCAGCAAGGCAAGTGGTATTGAGTTCAAAGTGGGTGTGCCTTCCTGTAGTTAGGGAGATATTGAATATACTCAAAGCTGAGTTCATCTGACTTTTAAATCTCAAAAATAGTTATGAGGAAGGCAAGAATGTTTTAAAAAATATTTTTATTAGAAACTTTTTCAAATCTCTCACAACACCTCACAAAAAAGAACAATACCAAAATACAGAAAAATAGCAGTACAACAATGTCATATTATGATACTATTAATAATGAGCTACCTATTATTCTACTAGAACCAACTTAGCTTAAACTAAACTACAATCAAATTGAATAAAAACAAAATTAAACATAATTTAAGTTAATTTGAATTCTATCACATTACTTTTATTCTATTTTACTCACCATACCTCCATTAAGGCTCCAATCCATGGGAGCACCAGTTATTGCACCCGTATTCTTTTCACCCAGCCTTGCCCTCCCAGGGCCCCATGAGCGCCCAGACTGATTCCCACAGCTGTACCATAGTCCTAATTAATACTGCTGATCAGTCTGCATCAATATAATTTAGAAAGGGCTGCCACGTCTTGTAAAACTATTGTTTTGTGGTGCACCATATTTGTGAGGTCATCTTGGGGGTGGATGCTCCATCACCAGCATATGCCAGGCCATAAGCCCTGGGGGTTTTTCCAATGTCCAATTCATTATAATGTTCTTCCTTGCACAGTGCGTAAGAATGTTACACAGTCTGTTCCTGTGTTCTCCGAGAGAAGGCAAATTTGGCAACCCCAGAAGAAGAAATACCAGATTCACTTTAACTTCAATCCCCCAGGATGTCCTTCAGCTCCCTTACTATAGCACTCCAGTATCTCTGGATCTTACAACATGACCAATAGCAGTGTGTGAGTGCTTATACTAATGTTACATTTGGGACACCCTGGTGATGAGCCTCTCTTGAACCTAGCTAGCCTCTCTGGCGCCACGTAAGCCCTGTGTAAAATCTTCAATTGCATGCCCTGTGCTTTGTTACATAAATTTTCCTTACATTTTCCCATATATCTTGCCATACTTCTAATGAAATATCCTATCCTAGCTCCCGATTCCACATCCTAGAGAGTCCCTCCACATCCCCTAAGGTATGTCCCTTCTGTAAATGATAAAACGTACTAACTGAAAGAGCGCCTGTACACCAGAGTACTCTTTACTCCACATTTGACCTGTAATGCTGAGCCAGGAGTGAGGTCTTCCTCTGTATATAATCCCTTAGCTGAAAGTACCGGAAAAGGTCCCTATTAGACAATGCATATTTCTGACTTAGTTGGCTAAATGACATTAAGACCTAACTCTCAAATTAATCTTCCCTACAGGAGATTTCCTTATTCTCCCATGACTTAAAGCCGGAGTCCTTTGCCCCAGGTTTAAATTCTTGGGCTGCCACCAGTGGGGTAATCAGCGAGGTCTTCAGCCAAATGCCCTTGTCTTGCCTCATTATCCTCTAGGCTTTCACTGTATTTAAAATGATTGTACTCTTACACTGCTCAGTCTTGGATTTCATCTTATCAATGAATAATAGATTAACTCGGGGACATCCCGACTGCAATGCTTCAACGTCAAGCAAAATCGACCCCAAGTCCCCCTGTGCCCAGTCACCCACATATGCTAAGAAAGCGCTTATTTGATATCTCTTCAAGTCCAAAAGGTCCACTCCTCCTCACCCTGTGAGAGCTGCAATTTGGTAAACTTAATTAGGGGGCGCCTGCGACACCAAATAAAAGAACCTAGCCAACCATTGAGCCTCAGTAATACTCATCTGGGTAGCAACAACAGGAGCATTCTCCTGGGGTACAACAGGCGAGGAAGAACATTCATTTTAATCAGAGCTATTTGGCCTAACCATGATAACGGTAATCCGTCCCACTGCTGCAAATCCTGCTTTATCCTCCCCAGTTATTGTACATAGTAACTTTATACAGCTGGTGGAAGGCAGAGGTAATAAAAATTCTGAAATACAAAATCCCTTTTGACGACCATCTAAACAGGAACTGCATTCCATCCTTCAGATCAGACACCTCCACTAATTCCTCCCCACCTCTCCCACCCCCCCCCGCCCCGCCCAATCCCTTCGGCATGGCTTCTGATTTTGTAAAGTTGACCCTGCAGCCTGAAAAACTTCCAAATAAATTAATTGTTTGAATCAATCGAGAATCAAGATTGGCCAAGAACAAAAGGACGTCATCAGCATATAGGGTAATCTTATGTTTCCCCCACTCCCACTCCTGGTGCCACTATTTCAGGATCCCTCCTGATAGCCTCAGCTAACGGCTCAATTGCCAAGGTAAATGGCAGCGGTGAAAGAGGACACCCCTGTCAACTACCTCTCCCACTATTAAAGTTATCTGACTTAGTGCCGTTTGTGATGACTGCTGCCTTAGGATCATTATACAATACCACCACCCATCTGGCAAAGGTTGTCCCCAGACCAAAGCGTTTGAGGACCCCAAACAGGTACAGCCATTCTATCTGGTCAAATGCCTTTTCTCCATCTAAGGAGGCCACCGAACCCAGAATCAACCTTTGTTGGCATTCCTGCACCATGTTCAGTACCCTCCTGATATTGTTGGAGGAGCTATGGCCCTTAACAAAACCCATCTGATCTTCTTTCATAATACAGGACAACATCTTTTCCAACCTCAGGGCCAGCATTTTGGGTAGAATTTTAAAATCTACATTCAACAGTGAAATGGGTCTGTATGAAGCACATTCTTAGTGCTCTTTCCCCTTCTTTAAAATGAGGGAGATATTAGCCTCCCTAAGAGAGGGCGGAAGATAATCCTGTGCATATGAATAGCTGTACATCCCCAGAGGTGGATCCACCAATACATTTATAAATTCCTATAGAATTCACTTGGGAATCCATATGACTGCGATGCTTTGCCACCTTGGAGATGCTTTATTGCATCCTGCACCTCCTCTATCATCATAGGCGTATTCAATAGGGGAACCTGTTCCGCGTTTATACGAGGGAGGTGCAGGATCTCAAAAAAGGCCTGCATTCTCACTGCACTGTGTTCATCTCCCTCTGACCGATATAACTCTGCAAAGTATTCCCTAAATCTAACATTAATCTTCTTTAACTCACGGGTAACTGTGCCAGCCTTCTCTCTAAGATATAATAGACTGGGAAGCATTTTTCTTTCTGGCCAGATATCTACCTGGCTTATCTCCAAATTCAAACAATTTTTGTTGAGCAAAGCAGACCTTTGTTTTTCCCAGTGTGTGCATTCAGTTGGGAGCAGCCAGAGAGCTGCAGCTTCACCAGTGAAGGCTTATTATCATATCCTTCCTCAGCTATCTGCAGACGGGTCTCCAGCATCTGTTGTTGCCCCTTCCTCTGCATCCTTCTAGTTGTTAAAAAAAAAAATCAGGCCTCATAAATATGCCTTCGTGGCCTCCTACAGTATTTCCGGATTACTGGCCGTATCTGAGTTGATATTCCAGAAAGCTCTGAACTCTTGTGATGTACTCAACAAATTTGCTCTCCTTTAACAGAAATGGGTCCATGCACCAGTGCTGTACATCCATTCCACCACTCTTGGTTTTACCGTCTAAATACACTGGCACATGGTCCGAGACAGCTATATTGCCAATTTCACAAGCCAATATTCTGTCCAAACAATCCAATGGCATTAAAAAGTGTCAGTTCCCATGTGGTACTTGTGTGGGTTGGAAGAGAAAGTAAAGTCTCTTCCATTAGGGTGGAGATGCCTCCACACATCCATTAATCCCAACTCCTCGCACATGTCCACCAACTGCTTAGGTTGCGCGGGTGTACCTGCCCGGCCCCTTGGCACTCTGTCTACCTCAGGGTCTATTAGGCGATTAAAATCCTCTCCAATGACCATGCGGCGTACCCCAAGACTCATTAATTTAGCAACTGCATCAATTAGAAATTTAAGAGGGTGCACCGGAGGGACAATACACATTCAGGACACCATACTCTTCATCATGTATTAGAGCTTTAAGAATGACGGACAGTCCATATTCGTCCTTAATTTGCTCAATTTCCTGGAAAGGGAGGTTCCTTCTTACCAGTATAGCCACTCCTCTACACATGGAGCTAAATGAGGAGAAGAATACCCGATCATAACCTCCTTGCTGCAGTTTCAGATGTTCCTTATCAGTTAAATGTGTCCACCCTTTCCTTCCTGAGGCTTGACAGCACCTTCTTTCTTTTTAATGGGGGAGTGGCTCCCTTTTACATTCCAGGTGCACCACCTGAACGAATCACTAGCCATTGCCATCCAGGGATGCCCGTGGTTTCCCAAGAGGAGGAAGCTTATCTGAGGTGCGGTGAGCAACAAAGACATTAACTCTATAAAGTCTAAAAACGGCTCCTATTAAAAACTACTATAAATAAAAATGTAACCACCACATATAACTTGAGCAAACACTCAAATAACGCCCAATTATTGATTAGATTACTTACAGTGTGGAAACAGGCCCTTCAGCCCAACAAGTCCACACCGACCTGCCGAAGCGCAACCCACCCAGGCCCATTCCATTACATTTACCCTTCACCTAACACTACGGGCAATTTAGCATGGCCAATTCACCTAGCCTGCACGTTTTTGGAAGGAAACCGGAGCACCTGGAGGAAACGGGGAGAATGTGCAAACTCCACACAGACAGTCACCTGAGGTGGGAATTGAACCCGGGTGTCTGGCGCTGTGAGGCAGCAGTGCTAACTGCTGTGCCATCATGCTGCCACGGTGGAGATCTCTTCCCCCTCAACCCCCACCATTGCCACCATCCTGGCTCCTTCCCACTGAGGCTGTGCCCCAAACGCCAGGCAATTCACAGATTGAAAAAACATGTTATTTACATTCTGAAGCCCATCTCCCCACACCCCTTTTCCATACATCTTAAACACAGGTATAGCCACCCCCAATCCAAAAACAAAAGGACAGCAGTTTAAAAAAAATGGCTCCAGACAATACCTAACTGACCGATATACTAAATAATTCTGTCAAGGCAGTACGTATAAAGCCGATAACCACAAAAAAAGGGGCAAAAAAGTAGCATTGTCTGGAATGATGTCTCTCCCGCCTTCACCGCGACTCGATTTCTTTATTTCAGAGAATTCGCAAAGTCCTTTTCTGCGGAATCAAAATGATATACCGTCCCTCCGTGAGTGAAACGCAATACGGTCAGGGACCTCAAGGAATATTATATGTTCAGATCCCTTAATTTTCTCTTAACTTCATCAAATGCCCTTTTCTTAATCCAGGCTCCTGAGAAGTCCTGAAAATATATTATTCTGAGCATTTGTACATTAGAGCCTGTGGATCTCTTCCCAGTCTTCTTGCTGTTTCAATCACTAACTGTTTTTCTTTATCATGCAGGAGGCGCACTCGGACCACGCAGGGCTGCGGGTCTGACCCGGACCTGCACATTGTGATCCAGTGTGCCCGCTCCACACTCAACAGGCCCGACTCCAACTCCAGCCCCAGGAATCCAATAAGGTCTTCACCTTCCTCGCGTTCCGGAAGACCCACGAGCTGTAAGATTTTTCTTCTACTTTAGTTTTCCAGGTTGTCCACTTGCTCCTGAAAGGCCCGAACCTGGTCTTCCAGCGTTTGGATCCTTCCTCCTGAGACCTCCGCCACAGTCTCCAATGCCATGGTCCTCTCCTCCACTGCCTATTCTCTTCGGGCCAACACGTGAATTTCCTGTCCATGCTTTTCCAGCGTGGCAGATAGTGGTTCCACCGCTGCTTCAATCTTTTCTCAGAGATTGGCAAACACCGAGAGTAACTGCTGCTGTCCCGTTAAATCCAAAGGGATTGCCCTGGAAGTTTGAGCAATGGCTCCAGGCACCCACGATGTAGTTGGGGAGTGCCCTACCTGCTGCACGCCTTTTGGTCCCTTTCCTTCATTTGCTTTCATTCTGGTCCTAAAGCTGTCAAACCACAATTATAGCAGCTCCAGACGTTCAGTAAGTTTATATTAGCAATTTTTTTCTCCTATGGATGGTTAATGAGGGGGGGGGGGAGGGGTAAAAGTCCACCTTGCCGGGGGTATGGCACAGAGCCCAGCACAGCAGACCACTCAAACCACCGCCATCTCGGATTTCCAAGAAAATGGTTTCAAGACCAGTACAGAACAGCTACAGAGTTATACAGAAGAGAAACAGACCCTTCGGTCCAACTAGTCTATGCTGACCAGGTTCTCAAACCCAACTAGTCCCATCTGCCAGTGATTGGCCCATATCCCTCCAAACCTTTCCTATTCATGTACTTTCCAAATGTCTTTTAAACATTGTCACTGTACATGCATCCACTACTTCCTCTGGACACCCATTCCACACACAAACCACTCTCTGTGTGAAAAAAATGGAGCTCTTCATGTCTTTTTAAAATCTTTCTCCTCTCCCCTTCAAAATTTGCTCCCTAATCTTGAAAGCCCCACCCTAGGGAAAGGACACCTGCCTTTCACCTCATCTGTACCCCTCATGACATTATAATCCTCTATAAGGTCATCTCTCAATCGCCTCTGCTCCAGTGAAAGAAATCCCAGTCTATCCACCTGGCTGTAGGTATATTCATATTCAGTTATGATGTGTTCGGTGTTGGTGCAGGCTCAAATGGCCACCTCCTGCTCCCAATTCTCTCATTCTGTATCCAGCACAGCATTGGGAGATTGAGAAAGGGGAGGGATAAATATCTTGTTTGTTTTTACTTTCAAAATGCACTTGATTCCCACAAATAAAAGTAACAGGTACAAGTACAGTACATGCAGTATTCTTCATTGCAGCTTCAAGGTTTTGTGTCCTCTTCTTCCACTTTGGCTCCAGCACATTTGGCTTCCTTCCCCACCCCCACCCCTACCCTCCCCATCCCCGCCCTGAGCCGTGAACCTAAGGGGCAATTCATGCAGAAGATGGCGCGTGTAAGGAAATAGCTGTCAGAGGAAGTAGTAAGTGCTGGTATACTAATGACACATTTAAAAGGCATCTGGATAGGTTTATGAATAGGAAGGGTTTAGAGGGATATGGGCCAAATGCTGGCAAATGAGACCAGATTTGGTGAGGATATCTGGTCAGCATAGACAATTTGGACCAAAGGACCTGTTTCTGTTCTGTATATCTAGATAACTCTGGTTTGTTCAGTTTCTCTGTGGTGTCATAGCCTTGGTGTCTCATTCCAAGACTCCCCCACCCCGTGGGGGCAAGTGAACCATTTTGTGTCTGATTGGTTGTCAAGAAGTTGCATTGCAGGTTCATCCTGAATTTACACACTATATTTTTGCTTCCACAACTCAGACCTGCTCACACTCAACAGTATCCCAATGTCGTGGAAGATATTAATTTTCAGGTGGAGGTATCCAAAATTCAGAGAGATGTCAGTCGTGATTGTTTGGCTCTTCTGTCCCTGTCAGATCCTGAATCAGCACTTTCAGGAGAATTAGAATGGAGTGAGAAAAGAGGGAGAGAGTGGGATGGTGCTTTCAGTTTTGTGAATAACAAATGAAAAGAATGTTCTGCAGAAAGTAGAATTGCTTGTTCTGAACTTCTACCCTGGACTGACAGTGATGACTTTTGTAATCTCTTTTCAGAGTATTTGATCTGAAGGTGAAGTTTCAAAATCAACAGATGAACCATTGACTGTCCTGCTCCTCGGATGCTGCCTGACCCGCAGTTTCCGACTCTGATTCTCCAGCATTTGTGAGTCACTCAATCCATCCGGACTGCAACAATTTTCGACTCTGATCCAATTGGTTCCTGTTTCAGTCCGTTTTCAGCATCAGTGGGACTGGAAGAGAGACCCTACTGTTGCAGCAACACAGAGTGAGGAGCCTGAAACAGTTATCTGGCCTGGAAAGAGGAATTCAAGGCTGGGAGAGGACATACACGCATTTGTGTGCAACTGTAGCTTCGGCCATGGAGAAACCATGGAAGTGTGGCGACTGCGGGAAAGGTTTCCATGTCCCGTCTGCCCTGGAGACACATCGGCGCAGTCACACCAGGGAGAAGCCATTCTCCTGTCCTGAGTGCGGGAAGGCCTTCAGTGATTCCTCTGCCCTGCTGAGGCACCGGCGGGTGCACACAGGGGAGAGGCCCTTCAGCTGCCCTGAGTGCAGGAAGAGCTTCAGCGATTCCTCCGCCCGGCTGCGGCACTTGCGGGTGCACACAGGGGAGAGGCCCTTCAGCTGCTTCAAGTGTGGGAAGACCTTCAACGATTCCTCCGCCCTGATCAGGCACCAGCGGCTGCACACAGGGGAGAGGCCCTTCCGCTGCCCCGATTGTGGGAAGGTGTTCACTCGCTCCTCCCACCTCGTGATTCACCGGCGGGTCCACACCGGTGAGAAGCCCTTCCCCTGCCCCAAGTGTGGGAAGGCCTTCAGCGATTCCTCTGACCTGCTGGCCCACCGGCGGGTCCACACTGGCGAGAGGCCATTCACCTGCTCTGTCTGCGGTAAGTGCTTCACACGCTCTTCCGACCTGCTGAAGTACCAGCATGTCCACACTGGGGAAAGGCCCTTCAGCTGCTCTGAGTGCGGGAAGGGCTTTACTCAGGCCTCCCACCTGCTGACACACTGGTGGGTCCACACTGGGGAGAGGCCGTTCACCTGCCTCGAGTGCGGGAAGGGCTTTGCTGTCTCCTCCAGTCTACTGACGCACCAGCGGGTCCACACTGGGGAGAGGCCGTTTGCCTGCCCTGCGTGTGGGCAGAGGTTCACAATGTCCTGCAGTTTGAACAAGCACCAGCAGAGGCACCAATGCTCCCAACAATCAGATTCTGCCGGTAACGCTGCTGAGGGTCACCCCCAGGACTGAACCTCCTTCCCTTTCTCACAGTGGGGGTAATGGAAGAGTTGGTAGTCTTTTTTGTTTTCTACTGGGGAAGTGGAGGGGGAAGGGGGGCGTGGTGGCTCAGTGGTTCGCACTGCTGCCTCATAGCGCCAGGGACCCAGATGTGATTCTATCCTCAGGGTAACTGTTTGTGTGGAGTTTGCATGTAAGTTCCCCCCCTTGTCTGCGTGGGTTTCCTTTGCGTGTTCCAGTTTCTTCAAAACGTGCACATGTTTTGGGGAATTGGCCAAGCTAAATAGTCCCACAGTGTTCAGGAATGTGTAGATGTGCTGCATTAGTTAGGGGTAAGTGCAGAGTGATAGGGTAGGAGAATGTGTCTGGGTGAGTTATTCTTCAAAGGGTCGGTCTGAACTTGTTGGGCAGAAGGGCCTGTTTCCACACTGTAGTGATTGTATGATTCCATGAACATTTCTTCCAGTGGGCACTGCTGCTCATTGAGCCCAGGACCCGCACGAACCTAAGACCATTGGAGCAGAAGTTAGGATATTTTGACCCATTGAATCTGTTCCACCATTTGTTCGAGACAAAATAAAAAACTGCAGATGCTGGAATCTAAAATAGACAAGCAGGGGCTGGGCACAACAAGGCAGGCAGCACCAGGAGGTGGAGAAGTCAGCATTTCAGGGATTATCCCTCCGGACTGAAGAAGGGTTCTACCCGAAACGTTGACATCTCCATCAGAAATGATTTATCAGGATGATGTTAGAACTAGAGGACATAGGTTTAGAGAGAGAGGGGAAAGATTTAAAAGGGACTGAAAGGGAAAACTTTTCATGCAGAGTGTGGTGCGTGTATGGAATAAGCTGCCAGAGGAAGTGGAGGAGGCTGGTAGAATTACAGAATTTAAAAGACATTTGGTTGGAGACGTGAATAGAAAGGGTTAGAGGGATTTGGGCCAAGTGCTGGTAAATGGGACTAGATTAATTTAGAATATCTGGTCAGCGTGGACGAGTTGGACTGAAGGATCTGTTTCTGCGCTGTACCTCTCTATGACTACCGGTCCTGATGTAAGTTTAGAACTGAGTAACTTTGAATTATTCAATCTTGTTGAATTCACCTCCTGAAAGGTTTCAAACGAACCCCTCCAAGCGATATGATTTAACTACACCAAGTTGGATAAAGTATCCCATCAAGTTCAACATGAATGCACAGTTGAAGAAGTCAGAAGTCACACAATACCAGGTTACAGTCCAACAGGTTTATTTGAAATCCCAAGCTTTAGGAGCATTGCTCCTTCATCAATGCTGCTCCTTCATCACTTCACCTGATGAAGGAACAGTGCTCCGAAAGCTCCTGAATTCAAATCAATCTACTGGGATTCTCACCTGGTGTTGTGTGACTTCTGACCTGTCCACCCCTGCACCTCTGCATCAGAGTTGACAAATGAGATCAGATTTTATTCAGCATGATTTAGTGAGATATTCACCTGGATGTCCTTATGCCTGAAACATCGATTCTCCTGCTCCTCGGGTGCTGCCTGACCTGCTGTGCTTTTCCAGCACCATACTCTCAACTCTGATCTCCAGCATTTGCAGTCCTCACTTTTTCCTGGTTCATGTGGAAACTCAACACTGTCAGAGTGACAAAGAGACGCCAGTCATAGAGTACTATAGCACAGAGACAGGCCCTTCAGCCCAAACCGGTCCATGCTGACAAAATGTTTGTCAACACTAACCTCATTTCCCTGCACTTGGCCCATATCCTTCTCAAGCTTTCCTATCCATGTATTTGTTGAAACACCTTTTCAATGTTGTTGATGTACCTGCTTCAACCACTTCCACTGGCAGCTGTTCCCCAGGCGAACTAGATTCTGTAAATATTTTGCCCCACATCTTTTCTTCCATCTTTCTCCTCTCACCATAAAAACGCATCCTTGGTCTAGAAATCCTCCCCCTAGGGAAGAGACAGCTACCATTAACCCAACTCTACCCCTCATGGTTTGAAAATATTGCCTCTCAACTTCCTCAGCTCCACTGGAAAAACATCCCAGCCTAAATTCTAATTTGATAATAATGGCAGTGATGATTTTGGCTGTGTGTGTGTCAAGGATCTCTAATTTCTAAGCCAATGCTGTGCCTCTTAAGTTCACGTCATCTTAAAACGAATGGCACCCCATTCATTTAAAATGTCCATGTTTTCTGTGCAAAGTGAGTCCTGGTCAGGAAATAGGCAGCAGTGTCTTTTATTCCCGTAGACTGCTCTGTTTTGAGATGTATGAGTAAATCTTCAGAACAAAAGATTAATGCAGCCTTTATTCATGTCTCATTATTAAAACACTTTCTCCATTTACAGATGTGATTGAGAAGCTTCTTCCAATGAATCTTTGACTGATAACAGCATTTGTCAGGCTTTTGAAAGTCACTGTAGCTCTGTCACAGCACATGGGAGGGCTATTTCAGACACAACGCATCATGCAGAAAATTCTCCCACATTAGTCGAGTAAAGTTGACGTCTTTTTAAGACATTGTGAAACTTGAAAGGATTCAGAAAAGGTTTGGAAGGACGTTGCCAGGGCTCCAAGGTTTTAGCTTTATAACAGTATTGATGACATTCTCTTGAATGCAATGGAGTCAATATTAATCCCAGCCTCTTGGTGTGGTTGTGGGTGAATCACCTTAATTTGGCTCCTGACTCAGAGACCGACAGAGAATCAACTGCTGAAACAATGATTTGCACTTTATTGCACGTAGCAACCACAAATAAAAACCCTCAAGTTCATTCAGCTTCACCCCCCAAACTTGGCTATCACCCAGTTGATGGCTGAATTTAACTGGGTTTCCACCGACAGTGCCCATCTCTGGAAGTGTCCAGAGGTTTGATGCAGTATTATTCGTCTAAGTACTGCTGCTGCAGCATCGTTCTAGAGTTGAATTTTGGTGGCATATCCTCATTTTCAAATCTGTGGTGTGACTTTTTTTTAAAGACTAACATCACCTCCCATTGCTGGAGACCTCAGCTCTGTAGCTTACCTTCTTATCCTTGAGGGTTAGCTGTCTGTTTGAAACAGCCTGCTCTGCAATTAACCCCTCGATGTCAGGGCTTTCCTTCCACAGGCAGAATTAATTGTCCTTTTGTCACACCATTATTAAACAACATTATCTTGCCTGTCCCAAGAAACAACTTATTGTTCCCAGGGATGGATAACTAGCAGAAATTAGTCCATTTATCGTATTGAATCTGCTCTGCCATTCAATCATGGCTGATATGTTTCTTAACCCCATTCGCCCTGTAACCTTTGAACCCCTTGATACTCAAGAATAAGTGAATGGTGGAGCAGACTCAATGGGCTGAATGGCCTAGTTTCAGTTCCTGTGGTGTCACAGTTTCTCGCCGGCCCTTTCATTTCTTGGTCCAGAAAAAGTTAGTGTTGACTCATGAAGTTGGGGGAAGTTCTGGAGTTTACAGGTGCACACCACGCTCCTCCCGGAATAACGATTCTTCCTGAGATACTGGCAGTTCATGAGATCCCTGGATATCCCTGAATACAAATCGATGTGTCTGGAAGTCTCTGCTGCTACTCTGGAACAGAAGGATTATGAGGAGAAAATTCAGAAATCCGAAGAGCAAAGAGACTTGGGACTTCTAGCTCAGGATTCTCTCAAGGTAAACTTACAGGTTGAGTCAGTAGTGAGGAAGGCAAATGCAACAATGGCATTTATTTTGACAGGACTTGAATATAAAAGCAGGGATGTACTTCTGAGGGTCTATAAGGTTCCAGTCAGGCCACAATTGGAGTACTGTACGCAGTTTTGGGCCCCATATCTCAGAAAGGATGTACAGGCCCTGGAACATGTTCAGAGGAGGTTGATGAGAAAAGTCCCAGGATTGAAAAGCTTAACATATGAAGAACATCTGAGGACTCTGGGTCTATACTCAATGGAGTTTAGAAGATGACAAGGGAACTAATTGAAACCTACAGAATACTGAACAGCTTAGACAGAGTGGATGTTGGAAAAAATGTTTCCATTGGTAGGAGAAACTAGGACCCGAGGGCTCAGCCTTCAAGTAAAGGGAAGACCTTTTAGAATGGAGATAAGGAGAACTTCTTCAGGCAGAGAGTGGTGTATCTATGGAATTCACTGTCCCAGAAGGCTGTAGAGGCCAGATCACTGAATACATTTAAGATGGGAATAACTAGGTTCTCGAGTATCAAGAGGATCAAAGGTTACGGGGAGGATGGGGTTGAGAAACTTATCAGCCGTGATTGAATGGTGGAGCAGACTCAATGAGCTGAATGGCATAATTTCTGCTCCTATAGTCTTATGATATGCTGATGTGTGGTGGGGGTGAGAATTGGGGAAAAGAGATAAGAGGGGAATACAATTAAGGTGAAGCTGGATACAGATACATAGGAAATACAAGAATTGTACGATAAATTTCAGACCACATAGAAGCACTGGCATACAGAGAGATCTGGCCATATAGATCTCCAAAAGTGGCAACACAGGCAGGTAACGTGATCAAGAAGGCACACAGCACGCTTGCCTTGAGTGTAAGAGTTGGCGAGTTATGTTACAGCTATTTATTCAGTTCACATTCAGAATATTGCGGAAGGACATGGATGCTCTGGGGAGAGGGTATAGAGAAGGTTCACTAGGACATGGATGTCTGGGGAGAGAGTATAGAGAAGGTTCACTAGGACATGGATAACATGGACATGGATGTTCTGGGGAGAGGGTATAGAGAAGGTTCACTAGGACATGGATAACATGGACATGGATGCTCTGGGGAGAGGGTATAGAGAAGGTTCACTAGGACATTGCCTGGTCTGGAGTCTCATTATGAGAAGAGATGGGGTAAACCTGGATTATTTTCACTGTAAAGATAGAGGCGGAGGGATGACCTCGACAAAATGATGAGACACACCGATTGGCTGGATGGGGGTGGCATGGTGGCTCAATCATTAGCACTGATGCCTCACAGCGCCAGGGAACTGGTTCGATTTCAGTCTCAGGCGACTGTCTGTGTGGAGTTTGCAAATTCTCCCTGTGTCGATATGGGTTTCTCCGGTTTCCTCTCACAATCCAAATGTGAAGGTAAGGTGGAGATGGCTATGCTAAATTACCCACTGCCCAGGGATTGCCTTAAGTTGGATTGTCCGTGCTTAAATTGCCCCACAGTGTTCAAGA
>NW_026867482.1:730598-737404 GCF_020745735.1 Hemiscyllium ocellatum | reverse complement strand
AGTTGGGTCTCAATAAAGGTCTATGGGGTGAATTTGCATTTGCAGTACATTCAATTTTGATCAAAAAGCACACAACCTGCAGGCAGTTGATCCATGTAATATTTGTAAATTCCTACTTTAAAAATAGAACCAGTCTGATTCAAGATTGGGATACAGACAGATTCAAACCTCGCACATTTCATTGTTGTCTAACCTGAGATGTAACCTATTTATATAAAACCTTAAGTCATCCCGAGAATCTGACTTCAAAGATTTTCTGGGATTTACATTAATGAACTAAAACTTGCAACCTATTCTAAAAGACAAAAGACTTAACAACAATCTAGGTTTGTTCAATATATCCGATCAGTTGCAGTATACTGTGATCTTTTACTATAAATTCTGTCTGATGATCCTGCTCCACAGCTTCCTGGTGAAGGAGCAGCGCTCCGAAAGCTAGTGCTTCCAAATAAACCACTATAACCTGATGTGTGATTTTTTTTTTAACTTGATCCACCCCAGTCCATCTCTGGCCCCTCCACATCATTTCTAGTGAAGGCAGCCCACTTACTGCTGGGCTCAGAATGTCATTGAAAGCTTTGAGCTCCAAGAGGTTTCTGTTTTAAAGCTGCTCATTTCATTTCAACCTCCTGCACTAAGCTTCCAATGTAGTGGAGCAGTGAATAAGTAGCTGGTATCGTTAGAAATTGTAAATTTTTCATAAGTGCAGGTACTGTGCCATTTCATCAGCATTGTAAAGGTTACTGGCAGCACTGGGAGGTGTGGGCTGCCTTCACTAGAAATCCTTGCTGGTGCCTCTCTGTCTGACCTGCTGTTTGTGTGGCTTTGGTATTGTTGGGTTGTGAAACTGCCCTTGGGGCTTTGAGATACCTGTGCTGCTCTGTCATTGTTAGTGAGGTTGAAGTGTATTCCTTTGTCCGTGTGTGCTGTCGGGTTTGGTTTGCGAGCCGACATGGGCATTCTGGGTGTTTTAGGTACAGTTTGGCCAATTTTGCTTTTGTGGGTTGGCAGAGTGGCAGATCTTTTTCCACAATCTCTCCCCCCCCCCCCCATTTCTTTTTGTTTTGCTTAGGGGAGGGATGGAAGGGACAATGTAGCCGGAGTCAGGGGGATTGTCGGGTGGGGGTCGCGGTATCAGACAGATAGCTCTCAGTGTCCGAGTCTGGTCCAGGAGAGGCTATTTTAGGGACCGGGATGTTCTCCCAATGGATCTGTGCGAGCTGAGTGGTGAGGGGGACAGAATTGTACATAGGCATGAACAGCACAGTCGGATAGCCGTGGCTAGCACTCTAAGCCCGGCAATGATAGCGATGAGGGCTATCAGTCCCTGCAGTCAGGCTCTGCGCATGCCCTCTTTCACATCGAGTAGGTAGTCCAGGGCCATCCTGTTCTGCAGAGCCACTGTACAGATGGCAACAGCCTCCACATTCAGCTGGGCGAATGCGTCTGCTGTGGAGTTTGCCACCTCCTGTACTGTGACAGCGAGTTTGTGGGCTTCTACCTGTAACTGTAAGGTTGCAGAGTGGGGTGACATCAGGTAGAGAGCTGCTTCAATGGCAGCGAGGGCCCGTCTGCTACGTGGCATGGGCTTTGGGAAGGGAGGGGACTGGGAGTGATAAATGAATGGTACTGCATACCCAACATTGTAGCTCCCAGTCCAGGACAACAGCAGCCAGGGGTAGGCTTTGTGGCCACAGATAAAATAGGTGCTGTTGTCGGTCTGGAGATGGAGTGTCTGGGTCCCTGTCCAGCTGGTGAGGAAGGTGGTATTCTGGGTGATCCTTTTGAGGACCTGTCGGTTTAAAATGCTGCCTTCTGCAGTGGATCAGCTTGCTGTGGGAGTTAGGAGCAGGGGGTCAGTGCACCGGCTCCAGCCAGCCTCCCATCCGGATGGCTGTGTGTGTTTCAAACAGATGGATCCCGCAGGTGGCCCGTGTGGGCTGTTGTCAGCAATGGTCAGGGCTGGGGGCTCATGGGAGAGGTTGTAGGCCGGGTAAAACCACTCTTTATATTTGTCCAGGTGGTAACCCGCAGACCTCCAGCGGGCTGGGCTGTTGTCCCCATATTTGGTCATTGCTGGTGGTATTTTGAGTGTGGTAACCTCCGGGGACCTGTCTGATTCCAGCCACCATTCCGCCATGTCAGAGATATTGAAGGGGATTGAGGCGAAGGGAATGCCCCCTGTGAGAGTGGACAGGGATCTAGTGCAGACCCAGCAGTGGGTCTGATTAAATCGCTGAGCATACCCATGGGCCATTTTGAGGAAGGTGTTGACCTGCAAATCACAGTGGGTTATGAAATGTGCTGCCCCGGGCCATGTTTACCAGCAAGCCACAGTGTGATGGTCAGACAGATCAGATGGTGATGGCTGCCGCGAGCAGCTGGATCCATCCTGGGTGGTCGGGGTGGTGCCTTCCTCTGTGTGGTCCCTGTTCAGAGGTTGTGGGGCCCTCTTGCAGCGGGTGGCATGTGTCCATTCGGGCCATCCTTCCAGTTTCACAGCAGTCCGGGTTGTCATCAGGATCAGGTACAGGCCTTTCCACCGAGGGGAGAGAGAATCCTTTTTCTGGTGATTTTATCATAACATAGTCCCCGGGTCAGAACAGATGAATGGGCACTGATTGGGGTGTGGGCAACACAGCCCTGACCTGGTTGTGTGAGCACTAATGCTCCTGCTAAGGGCCTGGACATACTCTAGTGGGGCCTCTTGTGTCAGAAGCAGGGCTGTGTCTGTGGTGAGTGTCAGGGCTCTGGTGACAGTGAGCATAGGCTGCCCCATAAGTCCTTGAAAAGGGGTGAGCACAGCTGTTCAGTTTGGCTGTGCATGTGTAGCACAGAGGGCAAGTGGCAAGGCGTCTGACCAGGTCAGTCCTGTTTTCTGGGTGGTTTTAGTCAGTGTGGTCTTCAGGATGCCATTCATCCGCTCGACCATGCCTGACGACTGGGGTTGGTAGGGAATGGGGTGTTGCCGTGGTATCCCTAGTGCCTCGCTAATGCCGGTCACAAGCCGAGCCGTGAGTGAGTCCCCCTCTCCGTCTCTATGCTGCTGGGAACTCCAGATCTGGGGGTGACATCATTTAGGAGGCATTTTACTACCATACATGCATCATCCTTTCTTGTGGGAAATGCTTCCACCCATTTGGAGAACAAGTCTGTGACCAGGATGTACTTGTAACCCTGTTTTTGGGGCATGTGTGTGAAGTCAATCTGTAAGTGGCTGAAAGGCCCCTCAGGAACTGGCAGGTACTTGGCAACTGGCTTCCCTGCATTGTTCTGCAGGTAGATGAGGCACTGTGATATCAGGGCTTGGGTAGCAGCAGTGAATCCTGGTGCATACCAGGACTGTGTTACAGTGTGTATCATGCCCCTCTTGCCCGTGTGGCCAATGCTGTGGAATGCTAGGGCCAGTGTATGTAGGTGGGCACTTGGGCAAATGATGCGGCCATCAGGGTGCATTAGCAGGTTGAGGGAAGGAGATTGTGGGGCCCCAATGCAGGCCCAACTGTCCTTTCCCTGCTGTGGAGCAGTTTCTTGGGTAGCTTGCACAGCCTCCATGGGGTCAGGAAATACTGGGGCCTTTGCTATTCTGGGGGCCTGCAGGATGTAGATGGTGGGGTGCAGTGCGACTTCCGGGCTGCTGTGTCAGCTGAGGCATTCCCGAGGGTGACTGGGTCAGTGGTAGAGGTATGGGCATGGCATTTGATCATTGCTAGGGCTGAGGGTAACAGGGCTGCTTCCAGAAGGTTAGAAATCAGCGCAGCGTGTTGTAGCGGCCTCCCTGCTGATGTGATGAAGACTCTCTGTTTCCAGAATGTGCCAAAATCATGGATGACTCCAAAGGCATATCTGGAGTCAGGATAAATGTTTGCTGTGTGTCCTTTAGCAATGACACAAGCCCTAGTGAGTGCAAACAGCTCTGCAGTTTGTGCAGATGTGCCATTTGGCAGTGCAGCTGACTCTAGAACTGTGAAAGGAGTGCAGATGGCATATCCTGCCAGTGTGCAGTGGTCTGAGGGCCTGAAGGATGAGCCATACGTATAGAGAATGAGGTCAGAGTTGTCTAGAGGTGTTTCAGAGAGGTCAGGGCATGGGGCGATGACCTGCTGGACAATGTCTAAACAGTCGTGGTCATCTGTTATGGTGGTCAGAGTGAGTGGGAGCAGGGTGGCGGGGTTCAGGGCAGGAGGACGTTGTAGGGACAGGATGGCTTTGGATAGTAAAGCAACCTCATAGCCAATTGTCTGGGTGGCAGTGAAATGTTGCTGCAAGAAATGGAGTAATCTAGATACAATGATGCTAATCATAAAACAGTTATCAGAGAAATGTCCTAATTCTCTACACAAAGCAACATTCTGACAGTATCGATGGATCAGGAGCTTCCATTCCTCTTCGCAGGGAGGTGCTAATGTCTCCTCTGAAGCGGTGAGTTGCTTCCATTGTCCTGTCCTGGGAGCAATGCTCTTACTGGTGCCTCTCTGCCTGACCTGTCCTTTGTGTGGCTTTGGTGTTGCTGGGTTGTGAAGCTGCCCTCGGGGCTTTGGGATAGCTGTGGTGCTCTATCGTTGTTAGTGGGTGCTTGAAGTGTACAGGTATTCCCTTGTCTGCAAATGCTGTCTAATTTCACTTGTCAGCCTGCTTGGTCCGTGCTGAGGCATTCTGGGTATTTTAGTACAGTTTGGCCAATTTTGCTTTTGTGGGCCTATTGTGGGTTGCCAGGGTGGCAGATCTTTTCCCACATACAATTACCAGGAATACTTGGAATCCTGAGAAGGATTCACGTGAACCCTAGAGAGATGTTGCATCCTTTGCACTATTCCCAGAAAGTGAATGAACTATCAAGACTCTTGTAAAGATTCATGGGAACTCTTGCAGGGATGTAAAGAAAACTAGATTTACAATTTAAGGCCATACATCCCATTCTGCTAAGTTACTCCAGTTAATTGGTAACTTTTATTTGTTTAAAAATGTGAACTTAATGAAGAATTCTTTCAGTTAATCACTGGGTATTCAAATGTCTCTTCAGAATTAAAGATCATAACAAAACTGGGTGTCATTGTGGGATGTTGAATCTGTAGTACGTGCTTGATAAAATTTGGATGAACAGTATTTCAAAGTGAATTTTATCATGTTAAGTACTAAGACTTTCTGGAGAGGAAAGATTTGCCCTTGTGTGTTTTGCAACACTTAACCAAGGTCAGTTCAATAGAATAAGCAGACAGGTTGATGCTAGAGTTGAGAGCTGTGGCAAAATATCAGAAATAATGCAGGCAGTAGCACGGCAATTAGAGTTAGAAAGTTAGCTAAAAAATGATAAAAACAGGTTGGAAAGTTTTTTTTCAGCTTTTCTTAAAAAATGTTATCAAAATAAGTGTTGGTTGTGCAGAAAATTGAGTATGGGGATTCAGTAACGGAGGATAAAGAGATGGCAGGTGAATTGAAGAGTTTGAATCTGACTTCACTGGAGAGGATACAAGTAACACCCTAGAACGAGCTGTAAATCAGGAATTGAAAGGGAGGGAGGAACTGAAGAAAATTACAATTACCAAGGAAGTAGTACTGAGTAAACTGTTGGAACTAAGAGCTGATAAGTCCTGGGTATTTGAAGGAATTCACCCTAGACTCTTAAAGAGAAAGTAGCAAGTGAAATAAGACCATAAGACATAGGAGTGGAAGTAAGGCCATTCGGCCCATCGAGTCCACTCCGCCATTCAATCATGGCTGATGGGCATTTCAACTCCACTTACCCGCATTCTCCCGTAATAGTTAATGTATTGATTTTAATTTTCCAAACCTCATTAGTTTCAGGGATGGTTTCTTTAAATTGGAAAAATCCTTTCTTCAAAAAAGCAGACCAAGAACAGGAAACTGCAGACCATTTAACTTAACATATGTGATGGGGAAAATGTTCAAAGCTATTATCAAAGGTATTACGACAGGGCACTTGTATAAGTTCAAGGTAATCAGGCAGCGAGAATGTGTTTTTGTCAATGGGAAATAATGTAATAATTTTTTGAAGAACGGCCTCTCCGCACTGCAACTGAGCTGATGAATCTCCAGTGCCCACGGGGAATGGAATCCCTTCCCTCAGTCCCCACATTTCCACAACTTCTCCGCAGTTCTGGTGACTTTTTGGCTCTGTGTTTCCGATGAACAATTGAAAGTGTGATCACACTCGGGAAACGTGTACAGTCACTCTCTCCTGCGAATAGTGTAATGTTTCTTCAGTCTGTATAACAGGTTAAAGCGCTGCCCAGACTCTCTCAACAAAAGAGAGAGTCTGGGCAGCGAGAAAAGATATACAAACGTTGAGCAGCGAGACAAAATGCAAAAGCAATAAAATGTCGAACACTGGGAAAAAATATTGTGGCTTTCCCCCTTTTTTTTCCTGTTGGCATTTGGGCACTTAAAATCTGTCAGTAACACCAGCATCCCGATAGAGCATACAGCGCATGTTTGCCGGTGTCAGCAACGCCATGCGCATGCTCACCGGGTGTCAGCAAAACACTGGGCATGCTCGTCGCAGTCCGCACAAAAAAGCGCGAGATCTTTTGATTGACCAATAGGGAGTACTGGAGGACCGGAAGGAGTCTAGTCTTCTGGCTAATCAGAGCCACCCCATTGTCTGAATGCGGAAGTTGGACCATGAGCTTCTGCTGCTCCTGTTTCTCTGAGTGAAGATTGAGCTTCACCCCAGACTGCAATCTCCTTCCTCTGTCCAACATCTGTGAGTACGGCACTCTCTTTTCTCACCACCTTTTCCAATTTTTTTTTTTCATTCTGGGGTTCAGTTGTTGACTTGCAGCAAC
>NW_026867482.1:641393-730498 GCF_020745735.1 Hemiscyllium ocellatum | reverse complement strand
TGAAAGACTTGACAATCCAGGTTTGTTCAATATATCATTTTGGTGGCAGACACTATAATGTTTTTCTACAAATTGTGTCTTATGATCTTATTCTCCACAACCACCTGAAGGATCAGCGCTCTGAAGCGAGTGCTTCCAAATAAACCGTTGAATAACTCATCTGGTGGTGTGATTTTTCACTTTGTCCAGGTTAGGATGGATTGACCATGCAGAGATGTGCAGGTTAGGTGCATTAATCAGGGTTAAATGTAGAGCAATAGAGGTAGGGAATAGGTGTGGTCTGTTACCCTTCAGAGGTCGGTGTGGATTTATGGGGCTGAGTGGCCTGCTTTCGCCGCTCTGGGATTCTCTGAAGAGAAGGGATTGGCACAAACCCATTTTTTTTTTTTTTTTGGCTTCCCAAAATCAGACTTCCTCACCTCTCAGCAGTATCCCAATGTTGTGAAAGATATTAACTTTCAGGTGGAGTTATCCAAAATTCAGAGAGATGTCAGTCTTGGCGTTTTTGCCTTTCTGCCCCTGGAAGATCCTGAATCAGCACCTTCAGGGAATTAGTTAGATCAGAGTGAGAAGAGAGGGGGAAGAGAGTGGGATGGTGCTTTCAAATTTGTGGAATAACAAAAGAAAATATTCCGCAGAATTCCTTGTTCAGAATTTCTACTCTGCACTGACAGTGGATGACTTTTGTAATCTCATTTACATTTCAGGATCTGAGGATGGAAGTTTCAAAATCAACAGATGAAGGCCTTATGCCCAAAACATCGACTCTCCTGCTCCTCGGATGCTGCCTGACCTGCTGTGCTTTTCCAGCACTGCACTTACTGATTCTGACTCTCCAGCATCTGCAGTCCTACTTTGACATCCATGTCTGACAGTCATTCAATCCATCGGGACCGCAACAGTTTTCAACTATGATTCTGTGAGAAGGAGCAAAGCTTTTTGGTTCCTGTTTGGGTACGTTTTCAGCATCAGTGGGACTGGATGAGAGACCCTACCATTGCAGTGCACTGAGTGAGGAGCGTGTAACAGCTCTACGGTTTGAAAGAGGAATTCACGGTGGAGAGAAGCTCCACATGCGTTTGTGTGCGGCTGAAGCTTCGCCATGGAGAAACCCGAGGAATCCCGCCCCGTGGAGAAACCATGGAAGTGTGGCGACTGTGGGAAAGGCTTGTTTCCCGTCTGCCTTGGAGACTCATTGGCGCAGTCACACTGGGGAGAGGCCGTTCCCCTGCCCTGACTGCGGAAGGCTTCAGCGATTCCTCCTACCTCCAGACCCACCAGTGGATCCACACATTGCGGGAAGGCCTTTACCCAGGCCGCCTCCTTGCTGACCTACCAGCGGGATCACGTGGCATTGCAGGGGGATTGAAAGAAAGACGGCCGAGTGCCTTTACCGACTGGACTATCAACCCAGTTCCAGTGACTCCCGAGTTCGATTCCCACTGTGACAGATGATGGAATTGGAATTTGGTCAGAAATCTGGAGTTTTAGCATCTAATGGTGAAACCATTGTCAGTGGGGTGGGGGTGGAAGAAAACCCCATCTGATTCACTCAGTTCTTTTTGAGGAAGACTTGAGCAGTTATTAGAGCAGTCGTCCCAGCTGCATCCTTTACCAGATCTGGCCTACACATGACTCCAGACCCACAATAGTCTGGTTGACTCTACGCTGCTCATCCAACTTACTTGGATACAGGTTGAAATTGCTGAGTGAGGCAATACTTCCTCCAGGTTAAGGCTTTCTCAAGGATCCAATTACAAAGGACAACTCAGTGGTGACCAATAATGAAGAAAGTGAGGGTTGCACTTTGACCTTGAGCTGTTTTTAAAAAATTGCTACATTTTCTACACCTTTCTGCTGGGAGATTCTGAAGCTGTAACAAAGTTGGGTCACAATAAAGATTACCTGAACTTCACACTGAGCTCAGACTCTCAATGAGAGCTTTAAACTGCAACAGGTTTTTGGTTTAAAACTGCTGATTTCTCACAGGCGAAAGTGAGAACTGCAGATGCTGGAGATCAGGGTCAAGATTAGAGTGGTGCTGGCAAAGTACTGCAGGTCAGGCAGCGTCCGAGGAGCAGAAAATCGACATTTCGGGTTTGCTCCAGACTGCACCCTCCTTACTGTGTCAACCATCTGTGAGTAAGGTACTCTCTTCACAACTCCTTTTCCGTTTTTTTCATTCTGGGCTTCAATTTATGACTTACAGCAACTGAAAGGAAAGAGAATGAATCGATGGAATGGACAGATCAGGAAAAGTTTGTTTATAAACAGTATGTTTCATGTATTGAGTGAATGTAAAGAGGAAGTGGTGGATGCATGTTCAGATGCAACATTTAAAAGACATGTGGATAAGTACATGAATAGGGAAGGTGTGGAGGTATATGGGCCAAACACTGGCAAGTGGCACTAGTTTAGTTTGAGAATATAGTCAGCATGGAATAGTTGGACTGAAGGGTCCGTTTCTGTGCTGTCTGACCATAACTGATCTGTCGTGGTCTTAAAACTATTTTCTTGCCTTCCACTTTAAATGTGATTACTGTACCTGCATCCAACACATAAACCACAAAAAAAAACCCTCATGCACACAACATGTGCGGCACGGTGGTTAGCACTGCTGCCTCACAGCGCCTGAGACCCCGGGTTCAATTCCCAACTTGGGTGACTGACTGTGTGAAGTTTGCACGTTCTCCCTGTGTCTGCGTGGGTTTCCTCTGGGTGCTCCGTTTCCTCCCACAGTCCAAAGATGTGTGGGTCAGGTGAATTGGCCATGCTAAATTGCCCGTAGTGTTAGGTAAGGGGTAAATGTAGGGGTATGGGTGGGTTGCGCTTCGGCGGTCGGTGTGGACTTGTTGGGCCGAAGGCCTGTTTCCACACTAAGTAAGCTATAAAAATCCACACTTTATTGTTCAAAAACTCAGATGAACTCAGCCTTGAATAAATTCAATGACCCGCTAACTGCAGGAAGACATCCCCATTTCTAATCTCAGATCAGCCTGCTAATATACCACTTGCCTTGCTGCACCTGTCTGACAACTGGCATTGACTGATGTAGAAGGATGCTGCTAATCAAAGCACTGATCACAGGCTGGTCTGGTTTCAGGACCTGATTTCTCTATCCTCTGTTGATCTCCCTGTTCCCACAGACTAAGATGTCGTTCTGTTCTCAGCTCTGCTGGATTTCTGCTAAAGCTTTGACCCTGCCTTTTATAACTTCTGGAAAATAAAATATTCAATCAAGACCCAAGCCACAATCTCCCAACCTCTCAATTATCCTAATACAAGGTGTAGTCATAGCAGGGAATCGAACAAGAAAAATGAAACAAAATCATAAATAAATAGGTGCACGTGCTTAATGTTTGTTCATGAGGAAGTAAACCAGAAATAGGGATCTCCCAGGAATCGTACAGTGCCCTACTTGAGGAATTCTGTCACCCTTACACCTATTAGGATCCAGCTATGAATTACAACAACATTTACACCAACAGAAATAAAGCATCGGTTATCAAATAGAGATAAACAGCGCGGAAATAGACTGTTTCTCTATCTCACGCACACACGAGATAGATCATCCATGGGGGTGGGTTTGTATTTGCAGCATGTTTGCAAATACATTCTACTTTGCAAGGTTTGTAGCTCAGGTTGAGGATTAGGGTGTAGGTTTGCTCACTGAGCTGTAGGTTTGATATCCAGATGTTTCATTACCTGGCTAGGTAACATCATCAGTGGCGACCTCCAAGTGAAGCGAAGCTGTTGTTTCCTGCTTTCGATTTATATGTTTGTCCTGGATAGGGTTCCTGGGGTTTGTGGTGATGTCATTTCCTGTTCATTTTCTGAGGGGTTGATAGATGGTATCTAGATCGATGTGTTTGTTTATGGCGTTGTGGTTGGAGTGCCAGACCTCGAGGAATTCTCTGGCATGTCTTTGCTTAGCCTGTCCCAGGACAGATGTTGTCCCAGTTGAAGTGGTGGTTTTCTTCATCTGTATGTAGGGCTACGAGGGATAGAGGGTCGTGTCTTTTTGTGGCTAGCTGGTGTTCGTGTATCCTGGTGGCTAACTTTCTGTTTGTCTTACGTAGTTTTTGTGGCAGTCCTTGCAAACCCCCGGAGTATGGGTCTGGGTGGTATACGCGTCGGCAGGTCAGTGTGGACTTGTTGGGCCGAAGGGCCTGTGTCCACACTAAGTAATCTAATCTAATCTAAAAAGATTTACAAGGATGTTGCCAAGACTGGAGGATTTGAGCTATAGGGAGAGACAGAACAGGCTGGGGCTGTTTTCCCTGGAGCGTCAGAGGCCGAGGGGTGACCTTATAGAGGTTTATAAAATCATGAGGGGCATGGATAGGATAGATAGACAAAGTCTTTTCCATGGGATGGGAGAGGTTTAGGGTGAGAGGGAAAGATATGAAAGAGACCTAAGGGGCAACCTTTTCATTTAGAGGGTGGTACGTGTATGGAATGAGCTGCCAGAGGAAGTGGTGGAGGCTGCTACAATTGCAACATTTAAAAGGCAACTGGGGGGATATGGGCCCCGTGCTGGCAGGTGGGACTAGATTGGGTTGGGATATCTGGTCAGCATATATGAGTTGTCCAGGTTCAGGTGGATTGACAGTACTGAAATACCCATAGTGCCCAGGGATGTGCAGGTTAGGTGCATTAGTCAGGGGTAAATGTTGAGCAATAGGGGTAGGGGAATTGCATGGTGAGTTACCCTTTGGAGGATCGGTGTGTAGTCTTTGGGTCGAGTGGCCAGCTTCCACACTGTGGGGAGTCTCTGAAGGGGAAGGGAGTTTTGTAAACTGTGCAGGCAACGCAGGCATCATGTGGGGGCCTGCTGTTGGCCTTGCCCTGCCCCTTGCACCCCCCCCTGTTGTTGAGTTGGCTAAAAAACAACTACTCTTTCTCTGCCCTTTGAATCTGAAGCTGTAACAATGTTGGGCCACAATAAAGGTAACCAGAACGTACTGCTGGGCTCAGGCTCTCATTGAAAGCTCCAAGCAGTTTTTGCTTTAAAGCTGCTCATTTCTTGCAGCCTCCTGCACTAAGTTTCCAATGTCGTGTATCAGATGGAGCAGTGAATGAGTAGCTGGTTTCATTAGAAATTGTAAACTTTTCAGGAGTGCAGGCACTGCATCGTTTCATCGGCAGTTTACTGGCAGCACCGGGAGGTATGGGCTGTGCTCATGAGAAAGAAGGTGGAACAAGGTTTAAAAATCACAACACCGGGTTATAGTCCAACAGTTTTATTTGGAAGCACTAGCTTTCGGAGTACTGCTCCTTCAGCGGGTAGCTGTGGAGCAGGATCATAAGACACAGAGTTAAGAGCAAAAGGTCACAGTGTCATGCAACTGATATGATATATCGACAAATGTAGAGTGATGTTAAACATTCAGCACATTTACCTTAATAGTTCACACCATTGAATAAAGGAGTTGGGACATCATGTTGAAGTTGTACAGGATGTTGGTGAAGTCACTTGTAGAGTACTGAGAAGGCTTCTGGTGGCCCTGTAATCGGAAGAATACTATTAGAGGGTTCAGTAAAGATTTACCAGGATGTTGCCAGGACTGGAGGGTTTGAGTTATAAGGAGAAGCTGAGACTGTCTTCACTGGAGCACAGGAGGTTGAGGGGTGACCTCATTGAGATTGATATGATCATGAGGGTTCTAAGTAACATGAACATCAAATAGCGAGGAGCCTGCACGGTTATGTCAAGTGAGTGGGGAGAAATTGTGGCATTTGGACACTTTAAATCCATCAGAAACAGCATCTCCATAGAGCATACGGTGCATGTCAGGTGAGGTGCCACAAGACTGGAGGTTGGCTAACGTGATGCCACTGTTTAAGGGTGGTAAGGACAAGCCAGGGAACTATAGACCAGTGTGCCTAACATCAGTGGTGGGCACATTGTTGGAGGGAATCCTGAGGGACAGGATTCTACCTTCATCTAGGTGGATGGGCTGGGACTTTTTCACTGGAGCATTGGAAGTGGAGATGTGACCTTATCAACGTTTACAAAATCATGAGGGGAGAGGTGAGGTGAACGAAGGGTGTCCTTCCCCTTGGGTTGGGGTTTCAAGATTAGGGAGCAAATTTTGACGGTGACAGGAGAAAGAGATTTTAAAAAGACTTGAAGGGCACATTTTTTTTTTACACAGAGTAGTTCACGTGGTGGATGCAGGTACAGTAACGTCATGAATAGGAAAGGTTTGGAGGGATATGGGCCAAAACACTGGCAGGTGGGACTGGTTTAGTTTGAGAACATAGTCAACATTGACTAGTTGTACTGAAGGGTCTGTTTCTGTGCTGTCTGACTCTGGAACTGTCTTAAAACTGGATACTGGTCTTACAACCATTTTTTTGCCTTCCCCCACAAGCATCCACATAAAAATCATGCGAACTCAGCCTTGAATATATTCAATGACCCCCTAACTGCTGGAAGACATTCCCACTTCTGAACTTAATTCCTCTTGCTAATATGCCACTTGCCTTGCTCATTGCCTGCTGCACCTGTCTGACAACTGGCACAGAAGGACGCTGATGCCCCTCTGAACATCCACGCATCATTCCTGATGAAGAGCTTGTGCCTCAAACTACGACTGTCCTACTGCTCGACCCACTGTGCTTTGCCAGTTGTGATCGTCTCTACATCATGAAGACCAAGCGTAAACTTGGGGAATGGTTTGCCGAGCATCACAGCCGGGTCCACAGAGGCTGAGCGGACTTCCCAGTCTCCATCCATTTTAATGCCCCTTCCCACTCCCCTTCTGACAAATTGGAGGAACAAAACCTCATCTTGTCTGAGCAGTCCACAGCCCGGAGGACTCGACACTGAGTTCTCCAATTTCAAATAATCTCCCATCCCATCCCCCAACTCACTTCCCAGCCCCTTTCACTCTTCCCTGCCAACTAGATTCCTTCCTCCCATTCACCAACCAGGTTATGGGGATAATGCAGGAACAGGATACTGATTGAGGATGATCAGCCATGATCATAATGAATGGTGGTGCTGGCTCGAAGGGCAGAAGAGCCGACTCCTGCACCTATTGTCTATTGTACCCTCTACCTGTCTCCACCTATCCTCACTTCATCCCCCTGCCCCCAGCACACCCTTGTTCAACAGCTCTCCCTATACCCACTCCCAATCCTGAACAAGGGTTACACACATACCTCAACTTCTCCACCTCCTGATACTGCCTGGCTTGCTGCGTTCTTCCAGTCTCCTGCCTGTCTATTTTGCAAATTGAGACAAAGGCTTGGACTAACTTTTCCAGAGTCTGTCCCCTCGTGGATTCACTCCCATTCCTTTCAGTTGCTCCAAGTCAACAATTGAACCCCAGAATG
Organism: Hemiscyllium ocellatum; assembly: GCF_020745735.1. Taxonomy (NCBI): domain Eukaryota; kingdom Metazoa; phylum Chordata; class Chondrichthyes; order Orectolobiformes; family Hemiscylliidae; genus Hemiscyllium; species Hemiscyllium ocellatum. The sequence goes on along the minus strand of NW_026867482.1, from coordinate 723,154 downwards.
AAACGTAAATGGAAAAAGGGGTTAGAAAAGAGAATGCTGTACACACAGATGTTGGACAGAGGAAGGAAGCTGCAGTCTGAGTGAAGCTCAATCTTCATTGAGAGAGAGATGGGGCAGGAGCTTCAGAATCTCATGGCCCAACTTCCGCATTCACCAATAGGGGAGCTCCGAATGGCAGGAGGACAAGTCTCCTTCCGGTCCTCCAGTGATCCTTATTTATCCATCAAAAGTAGATTTTGCCCCTTTCCTGCCGACAATGAGGAACACGCCCAATGTTTTGATGACATTGGCAAACATGTGCCCTGCTTGTTGACACTGAGGAGTGTACACAATATGCCCTGTAGCAATGCTGGTGTTATTGACAGATTTTGTTTCCAAATGTCTATCGAAGATCAAAAAGGGCAGAGCGATATTTTTCCCCCATGTGTCTCGATATTTGATTGAGCAGCCAAACAAATGCAAAAGCAATGTTTTTAAGTCTTTTTCTCCGTGTTGGGGTGACCTTCACAACTAGAGGACATAGGTTTAGGGTGAGGCCACAAAGATATAAAAGGTACCTGAAGGGCAATGTTTCCCTGCAGAGGGTGGTGTGTGTATGGAATGAGCTGCCAGAGGAAGTGGTGGAGGCTGGTATAATTACAGCCTTTAAAAAGTATCTGGATGGATATATGAATAGGAATGGTGTAGAGGGATATAGTGCTGGCAATGGGGACTAGATTAATGTAGGATATCTGGTTGGCGTGGACAGGTTGGACTGAGGGGATCTGTTTCCGTGCTGAAAATCTCTACGACTCTAAATAATAAAAAGTCAACTTTTCCAATGAACATATCCATGTTAACAAGGCTTAGTGCACAACCTGCTTTACTAACCGTTCTCAACAGGTCCTGCCCCTTCAATAACTGAGGAACATATACATGCTGGTGCATAGTATCCTTCACTAGTATTTACACACTACCCTCAGCAATTGCACAAGTAACAGCAAAGGGTAAACAGCACAAGCGCCAGTAAAAGCAGATGGAAAGTGAGTGTAAAATGTGACTATGACAGGACAGGCCCCACATTCCTTCCCCTCCGTCCCCCCCACAACCTGCCTCACCTTTCACCTCCCGGGCCCAGTACCTTCCAGGTGGCCCCATAGTTGACACAGGGGCCGCCCCACGACCAGTAGAACTCCACCACCCAGGCGGCCGACCAGTTCCCAAACAGGCCCTTAACCCCATCCGCCTCCAGAATGGTCACCGGCTCCTGCCTGCTGTACAGCCGGCCGGTGTGGCCGTGACACAGCAGCTGCACCAGGAAGGCGGCGGTGACCAGTGACGGGGGTCTGCCCCGGGCCGCACGGCGCCATTTTCCTAACGGCCGCCGCTTCCCCGCTCGAGCGACTTCTCCTCCCAACCGCCTTCACCCCCGCGTGACGTCTGCACGGGGAGATGGGCGGGGCCGGGGAGCCTCACCGTCACCAAGCAACAGCCACCTCGCGCTACAACTGCTCATTCACAAAAACAAACTCTCCTGTCTCGCTCTGCAGCTGCAGGGGGGACACTGCCACGTTTCGAGGAGCCCTGTCTACATTGGGAAAGCTCACGGCTCCATTTAAACAGATATTCCGACATCTAATACAACTATGTTAACTTTCAACTACTTTCAGGGAACATGTATTTTGCTCTGAGTAAGTCTATTGAGTTTAACTGCAGCATGCCTGTAGTTTTAAACTTGTTTGCTTTCCTGAACAGCTAGGTTTAAATGTTTTATTCGTTAGAAGAACCAAAATTAGTGATAGTTCACATATCCACCCTGAAATGGGGTGGGTAACTGGATTGAGTGGGTAGGCGCCATACTAAGTTTAACTTTGGGGACAGCCTTTGAGCTGCATATGAACAAACTGCTGACATGTTGCACTTATCGACTGCTAAATATCGGCTCTTGTTATCTTAACACTTAGCCTTCTGATTGGACATTGCAAAGGTTCACCTCCCGCCCACACCCCGCCAGCACCCTTCCCAAGGGTCAGACCCTCCCTCTCTCCAGGCACACAGTCTGAATAATTGACGAAGCAAAATTCACTGTCAAATCCCATCAACATGGAAGATCCCAGCCCACCCTACCTCCCACTCTGTACCCAACCCATCCAAAAACCACAAAACATCATCTCATCTTTAAAAAACAAAAGAAAAACTGGACCGCATCAAAACGTTCAACAACGGTCAACGCTATGACTGTTACACAACACTTTACGGAGCTACATTTCAACTCGAGTTTGTTTGCACTCCCTCATGAGAGTTCACATTAAAAGCTCATTGTACCAAATCAACGGCATGCCACAGCTCTCTGGAATTCAGCGGAATTCTTCCTGGTATCCCTCATGTTTTCTGGTTGTTTTGAGAAAGGAGACCCTCCCGTGAGCTTCGCCTTCAGATCTCCTTGGCTCCGCCGAAAGTTTCGGCTGATCAGTTCAAGCACAGGGTCGCAGCCTTTTCTTGCTAAACTCAGCTGGCTTAAACGTTAGCAACGCCTCTGGTTCCCGTTGGAATTTACGCTCCAGAGCGCAGACCTGGCCCGCAGCCTGTAGTCCCACAGGTCCTGCTGACTGCAAACTGCCCTACTGACAGCAAAAATACAAACACGACGGGGACAGTGTTCATTTCGCTATTCTCAATGTCAACTCTGACCCCACGAAAGGTTCTCTTTTCAGGGGCGGGCATGTCAATTGCCGACTTGGGGTTTGGTGAAATGTCTCAACAAGTGTTTCCGTTTGTCTATATTTACAAGAATTCTAACCCCAACTAGACATTTACATGTAAAATCTAAGAATTATGCAACGTGACACATGAAACCATGACGAGGAGCATCTCCTGTGTCCTCTCTCAGCTCAGAAAAGACTTAAACCCCGCTCCCCCCTGTAACATTCCTCCAGGTGACAAAAAGAACTTAACGCAGGCAGATTATAAGGGGTTGCTCAGTGGTCACAGCGCCAAGGGACCCGGGTTCAATTCCAGCCTCAGGGGCGACTGTCCGTGTGGAGTTTGCACATTTCCAGCCTGCGCCTGCGAGGGTTTTCTCCGGGTGCTCCGGCTTCCTCCCACAATCCAAAGATGCGTAAGTGAGGGTGAATTGGCTATGCTAAATTACCCATAGTACTGTTAGGATGGAATTTGTCCTTGCATGTTCGTTTTAGGAGGAGAGACAACAGACGCTCAATTGTTTGGCACAAGCAGGCTTTATTGCAGAATCGTAGCTGATACAGTGAATCACCATGCATTCACTGGAGAAGGCACGTTCTGCCTTCCCCTCCCAAATCTGCTCCTGATATACTCTTTGCGAAGCAGAGCTTCGCGGAGCTACTAAGCATTGCCCTATTAGGACATTTCGCGTTTGCTCGACGTTCCCTGTTATTGAGCTCATTTGGGCGTTGGCAGCTGAGCTGGCCACGTAAGCAACAGTTTCAATTTCCCAAGCAGCAGCTACAGCTACAGTTTTGATTCCCCAAACAGCAGCTATAGCTCCACCCTCCCTTAACCTATTTTATCCTAACAGTACCCAGGGATATGTAGGATTGGGTAATTTAGCATGGCCAATCTACCCTAACCTACACATCCCTGGACACTATGGGTAAATTAGCATGGCCAATCCACCCTTAGTGTAGGATTGGCCAGGCTAAATTGTCCTATAGTATCCAGGGATGTGCAGGTTTGGGTGGATTGGTCAGGCTAAATTACCTATAGTGTCCAGGGTTGTGTAGGTGAGGGTGAATTGGCCATGCTAAATTGTCCTATACTATCCAGGGATGTGCAGGTTTGGGTGAACTGGCCGTGCTAAATTACATAGTGATTGGGGATGTGCAGGTTAGGGGCATTGGCCATGCTAAATTACCCATAGTGCCCAGGGATGTGTAGGCTAGGTGGGTTAGCCAATGGGAATTGCAGGGTTACAGGCAGAGGTCTGGGTGAGGTGTGGGTTGGATGGGCTGAAGGGCCTACTCCTACACTGCAGGGGTTCTAAGCGTGAGATGAGGTGCTTGACGGAAACGATGGGGAAGAGGCAGTGAAAACACAACGAGACCGTTTGAAAGTGGGAGCATGACAGGAGGGGTGGGTAAATGGGATGTGGTGAGGGAGGGGGCTTAGGAGAGAAAGAGACACAGAAAGAGAGGGTCACACACAGATACAACTGGTGAAAGTGGGGAAGATTGTGATAGGTTCAGATAAGGTGGAGGAAGAAAAGCTGTTCCCTATTCACTGATAGTGACAAGGTCAGGGGCGGCCTGAAGGTCAGGGGTTTGAGCAGGAGAGAGAGAGAGGAGGAAAACAGAGGAAAAACAGGTTTACCCAGCAAGCAGCAATACGCTGGAATCCGCTGTCACCTCAGAGAGACAGACAGACGCAGAGAGAGAGACACAGAGAGACAGAGAGCCAGAGACAGAGCCAGAGAGACCGAGACGGGGAGGTAATCAGATGAAAGGCCTCCCTGTGCTGTGAGATCCAAAAGGAGCACGCGAGCAGCTGCCCCAGTGTTTCTGGCGGTCTGAGGCATCTCCCCCTCGCCCCATTACCGGTACCGCTCTCCCGTCCCATTGGCACCCTCCCGGTGAACGGCCCACTCTCCCAATACACTCAAGCTGCCCCTTCCCCCCCCCCCCCCAACCCCGCGGGCTGGAAGAGGACGGAACAGCCCGTTCCGGAGCGGGGCTCGGGAACGCTGCCCATGTCCGCGACATCCTTTCCGAGAAAGGAAACAAAAAGGACAACAGACAGGGGACCACTCGCATCAACCGGAATGACAACATTTCACCCTCAGACAAGGCTTTGTCAAGAGATGTACAGCACGGAAACAGACCCTTCGGTCTAACCCGTCCGTACCGACCAAATATCCCAACCCAAACTAGTCCCACCTGCCAGCACCCAGCCCATATCCCTCCAAACCCTTCCTATTCATATACCCATCCAAACGCCTCTTAAATGTTGCAATTGTACCAGCCTCCACCACATCCTCTGACAGCTCATTCCGTACACACACCACCTTCTGTATGAAAACGTTGCCCTGTAGGTCTCTTTTATATCTTCCCCTCTCACCCTAAACCTATGCCCTCTAGTTCTGGATTCCCCAACCCCAGGGAAAAGACTTTGCCTATTTATCCTATCCATGCCCCTCAATTTTGTAAACCTCTACAAGGTCATCCCTCAGCCTCCGACGCTCTCGGGAAAACAGCCCCAGCCTGTTCAGCCTCTCCCTGTAGCTCAGATCCTCCAACCCTGGCAACATCCTTGTAAATATTTTCTGAACCATTCCAAGTTTCGCAACAGCGGGGAGACCCAGTAATGGAAAAGACTGAAGGGGGAAGTCAGCGGTAAATCTTTTGAAGAGGTTACAAAGGAGAGACCTCTGTCTGCAGCGGGAATGACCCCCACAGTAGCAGGTCGAGGTGGACGGCATTTAAGGAGAAGCTGGATACAGACGTCAGGGAGAAAGGAACTGAAGGGAATGCTGCTGTAAGGGAAATCAAGTGTGAGCAAGTGAAGGGGAGGTGCGTAGAGGCTCACATGGGTCAGAAATACTGAGAGAGACCAGTTGAGCTGAAGGACCTGACTGGAGACTCAATGGGACAGAGAGTGAAGTCTTGGATCCACCTGCAAGAGAAGGAGAAACACGTGATTTACCTCCCAGGATTAAGCAAGTCCCGCAGATTCTGCAGATCACTTTATTGGTCAGAGCACTGAGTATAGGGGTTGGGGTCTGGACAGGACGTTGGTTAGGCCACTTTTGGAATACACAGGAACCGCGATTATCCAAAGGACACATGCAGGGTATATTTCAGTCGCTTGACAATTAGATCCCTTACAGTGTGGAAACAGGCCCAACCAGTCCACACTGAGCCTCCGAAGAGTAACCCACCCAGACCCATTTCCCTCTGACTAATGTACCTAACACTACGGGCAATTTAGCATGGCCAATTCACCCTGACCTGCACATCTTTGGACTGTGGGACGGAACCGGAGCACTAGGAGGAAACCCACGCAGACGCGGGGAGAATGTGCAAACTCCACACAGTCTGTCGCCTGAGGCAGGAATGAAACCCGGGTCCCTGGTACTGTGAGGTAGCAGCGCTAACCACTGAGCCACCGTGCTGGTTCATCTAATTCTGGATAATCGAAGTTCCTCTGTATTATGTGCACTTCTGGTCTATCGGAAGGATGTTCCCCCGTGTGGACCCACTGGTGGATCTGGAGGCCGGACGAGTGGGGGAAGCCCTTGCCGCAGACCAGGCAGGTGAAGGCCCCCTCGCCGGTGTGGACCTGCTGGTGCCGCAGCAGGTTGGACGACTGGGTGAAGCCCTTGCCGCAGACGGAGCAGGTGAAGGGCCGCTCCCCGGTGTGGACCCGCTGGTGCCGCAGCAGGGTGGACGATCGAGTGAAGCCCTTGCCGCACAACGAGCAGGTGAAGGGCCGCTCCCCAGTGTGGACCTGCTGGTGGGTCAGCAGGGTGAACGACTGGGTGAAGCCCTTGCCGCAGACTGAGCAGGTGAAGACCCCCTCGCCGGTGTGGACCTGCTGGTGCTGCAGCAGGTGGGACGACTGGGTGAAGCCCTTGCCGCAGACGGAGCAGGTGAAGGGCCGCTCCCCGGTGTGGACCCGCCAGTGCCTGAGCAGGTGAGACGAGTGAGAGAAGCCCTTGCCGCAGTCGGAGCAGGTGAAGGGCCGCTCCCCGGTGTGGACCCGCCAGTGCTTGAGCAGGTGGGACGAGTGAGAGAAGCCCTTGCCGCACACCGAGCAGGTGAACGGCCTCTCCCCGGTGTGGACCCGCTGGTGGGTCAGCAGGTGGGACGAGTGAGAGAAGCCCTTGCCGCAGACGGAGCAGCTGAACGGCCTCTCCTCGGTGTGGACCCATTGGTGCGAGAACAGGTTGGACGACTTGGTGAAGCCCTTGCCACAGACGGAACAGGTGAAGGGCCGCTCCCCGGTGTGGACACGCTGGTGGGACAGCAGGTGGGACGAGTCAGAGAAGACCTTGCTGCAGACGGAGCAGGTGAAGGGCCTCTCCCCGGTGTGGACCCGCTGGTGGGTCAGCAGGTGGGACGACTGGGTGAAGCCCTTGCCGCAGACGGAGCAGGTGAAGGGCCGCTCCCCGGTGTGGACACGGCGGTGGATCTCCAGCACGGAGGGGGAGCGGAATCCTTTCCCGCAATCCCCACACTTCCACGGTTTCTCCATGGCGCGCGGAATGCCTCCTGAGACTTCCTTTCCCCACAGTGGGCAAACTGGCTCAGGCACGTGCCCGTGTGGTTCAGGTAAAGATGATACTTTAAGAGCCTACTGAAGCAGACAAAAACGTTCAAAGAATTTTCCCCTTCTGGACTGAAAGAGGGACGTCTCTCCTGTCCCACGAATCAAGGGGCTCTGTCAGACCTTCACATGGTACTCAGTTGGGAAGCTCTACCTGCAAAGCTGCTCTTCTCATATCCTGTGAAAAGGGGATTACAAAAGTCATTGCTGCCTGCACACAACAGGAATTCAGAACAGATCATTCTAGTTTCTGTAGAACTTCCCTAAAACAATCAAGTTACAATATGCAGATGCCAGTGTTGGGCTGGGGTGTACAAAGGTAAAAAAAATCACATCACCAGGTTGTAGTCCATTAGATTTGTTTAGAAGTTTGAACTTTCAGAGCTCTGCACCTTCATCAGGTAGCTAGTAAAACCTCCAGGCGAAAAAGACAGCAGATGCTGGAGATCAGAGTGGTGCTGGAAAAGCACAGCAGGTCAGGCAGCATCCGAGGAGCAGGGAAAAAAAAAATCAACGTTTCGGGCAAAAGCCCTTCATCAGGAATGAGGAAAGAATGAGGACACTTTCCTCATTCCTGAAGAAGGGCTTATGCCCGAAACGTCGAATCTCCTGTTCCTTGGATGCTGCCTGACCTGCTGAGCTTTTCCAGCAACACATTTCCAGCTCTGATCTCCAGCATCTGCAGACCTCATTTACTCCTATAACCTAGAGTTGTGTGATTTTTAACTTTAAAAAGTGTTGCAAATCTCCACCACCCCCCACCACACACACACACACACTTTTCTTCAATTCTCACTCTGCTGTGTCTGATATTACCCATCCCCCAGTATTGTCCAGAAAGGGACTTATTACCTAAAAAAGCTGTAAATCTCCATCCCACACACTCTTTAACTCTTGCTGTACCTAATATCCCACCTCCCTCCCCATGCTCCAGCAGGGTCTGACTGATGCTCATTGACTAAGCCACACTCACCTCTTCCTGGACACAAGGACCCTCCAGACCAACACAACATCAGCTCCCCTTAACCGCCCCCCTGTAACGGCGCATGTGCAGGAGCAACCGATCACGTGAATCGAGGGAGCGCCGTCATCACGAAGGCCGCGCGTTGATTGGAATGAGCGCCCGCCGGTGCGGCGTTCCAGCCTTTCCCATTGGTCCACCGCGCCGTGCGTCACGCGGCGGCGCTGGTCTTTGTGACGCCCACGTGACCTCTCTCCTCCACCAACCGCAACGCGCCCCTCCCTTCACCTCGACACGGGGAGGCAGGACCAATGGGGAGCTTTGGAGGACCGGAAGGAAGGCTGGTCCTCCTACCAATCAGAGCATCCCCTCATTGTCTGAATGCGGAAGTTGGAGCATGAGCTCCTGCTGCTCTCTCTCTCTCTGAATGAAGATTGAGTGTTACCCCAGACTGCACCAACCTCTGTGAGTACAGCACCCTCTCTTCTCACCCCTCCTATTCCATTTCTTTTCTCATTTTGGGATTAAACTGTTGGTTTGTAGGAAGTGAAGTGAAAGGAGGTGAACTCAGGAAAGGTGCATATGCTGGATGCATTGGTCTAGATCGCTGTCTCTGTCCCTCTGTGTCTGTGTCTCTGTGTCTCTCTCGTGTCCTTCATCAGGAATTGCGGAGGGGGGTGGAAAGGGTGTTGAGAGATAAATAGGAAGGTGGGAGTGGGGCTGGGGGTAAGGTAGATGCAGGTTGGGGGGGGGTGATGGCGACAGGGTGGAGCAGATTGGTGGGAAGGAAGATGGACAGGTGGGACAGTTCAAGAGGGTGGTGCTGAGTTGGAGGGTTGGAGCTGGGGTGGGGGGTGGGAGGGGGGAGGGAATGTGAGGAAACTGGTGAAATCGATGTTGATGCCATGTGGTTGCAGGGTCCTAGGCCACCTGATACCTGGAGGAAGAATGCCTCTGCATTGGGACCCTCCAACCATACAGGATCAATATTGATTTCACCAGTTTCCTCATTCCGACACCCCCCCCCCCTCCCCTCCAGCCCAATCCCAGATACAACCCTCGAACTTGGGACTGTTCTTTTGAACTGTCCCACCTGTCCATCTGCCTTCCCATCTATCTGCTCCACCCTCCTGTCTGACCTGTCACCTTCTTCCCCCGCTTTCATCTACCCATAGCATTCTCAGCTCCCTTCCCCCAGTCCCACCTCCCTTCCATTTATCTCTCAGTCCCTTTGGGCCCACCTCACATTCCTAATCAAGGGGTTATGCCCAAAACATCAAACCTCCTGCTCCTCAGATGCTGGCTGACCTGGTGTACTCTTGCAGCACCAGACGTTTTGGTGCTTATTTGTCTGGATGTCCTGATGTGACCCATTCGCAGATGTGAAGTCACATTCGAGAAAAACTCCTTCATGGAATGTGGGCTTTTTTTTTGGCAAGGCCAACAATGTTTTCGTCCCTAACTGCCCTTCAGACAAGAGGATTGCCAGACTTTAGGGGGCATTTTAAAAGTCAAGCACGTGAGCCATCATATGCAGGCAGCACCAAGTTAATGCTAGCGGGTTTCCTTCCCTGAAGAGCGTTATTGAATCAAATGGGTTTTCAGAAAAGTTTCATTCTCTCAATGACTGAGACTAGTTTTCAATTCAGATTTTAAAAAAATAAATTTAATTTCCCCAAGGTTTGTTTTTACTGGTATTTGAACCCATGAGCCCAGATTATTTGCCTGGGGCCTCTGGATTGCTGGTCCAGTGTTGTTGTTATAACATCACTGACTCGCCTGGACAGCATTGAGAGTCATACAGATGTATAGCACACAAAGAGACCCTATGTGCAACTGGTGCACGCCGAGCACATAGCCAAAATTGATCTAGTCCAACGTGCCAGCACGTCCCTCCAAACCCTTCCCATTCATATTCCCATCCAGATGCCTTTTAAATGTTGCAATTGTCCCAGCCTCCACCACTTCCTCTGGCAGCTCATTCCATACACGCACCACCCTCTGACTGACAAAGTTGCCCCTTAGGTCCTTTTCATGTCTTTTCCCCTCTCACCTCTAGTTCTGGACTCTCCCACCCCAGGGAAAAGACCTTGTCTATTCACCCTATCCATGCCCCTCATCATTTTATAAACCTCAATAAGGTCACCCCTCAGCCTCCGATGCTCCAGGGAAAACAGCCCCAGCTTACTTAGCCACTCCCTGTAGCTCAAACCCTGGCAACATCTTTGTAAACATTTTCTGAACCCTTTCAAGTTTCGTTTAACTGAACAGTAAAAGTCATACTGGACAGGGATATATCAGAGTGTTACTATGCAATATGTATTTATTTACGACTGTATAAATTTGATTTATAATTATTTCTACTTATATCATAGTGTTGTAGCCATGTTATGTATTCAAAGTTTGGGAGAAGATTTGTAGCTCGGCTGCTCATTGTTGTGGTTCTGTTTGCCGAGCTGGGAATTTGTATTGCAGACGTTTCGTCCCTGTCTAGGTGACATCCTCAGTGCTTGGGAGTCGCCTGTGAAACACTTCTGTGTTGTTTCCTCCGGCATTTATAGTGGTTTGTCTCTGCCGCTTCCGGTTGTCAGTTCCAGCTGTCCGCTGCAGTGGCCGGTATATTGGGTCCAGGTCGATGTGTTTATTGATTGAATCTGTGGGTGAGTACCATGCCTCTAGGAATTCCCTGGCTGTTCTCTGTTTGGCTTGTCCTGTAATAGTAGTGTTATGGATGCGGATCATTAGCTGTCTTCCTGTTTGCCCTATGTAGTGTTTTGTGCAGTCCTTATTGTGTACAAAATCCCATGCAAGGCCTGCACAAAACACTACATAGGACAAACAGGAAGACAGCTAACGACCTGCATCCATGAACACCAACTAGCCACGAAACGACACGACCAGCTATCCTTGGTAGCCATACACGCAGATGACAAGCAACATGAATTTGACTGGGACAACACTACTATTATAGGATAAGCCAAACCGAGAACAGCCAGGGAATTCCTAGAGGCATGGCACTCATCCACAGATTCAATCAATAAGCACATCGACCTGGACCCAATATACCGACCACTGCAGCGGACAGCTGGAACTGACAACCGGAAGCGGGCAGAGAGAAACCACTATAAACGCCGGAGGAAAGATCACAGAAGTGCTTCACAGGAGACTCCCAAGCACTGAGAATGTCACCTAGACAGGGGACGAAACGTCTGCAATACAAACTCCCAGCTCGGCGAACAGAACCACAACATGTCATGTATTTCCAGTCATACCCGTTACAGGACAGGAGAATACTGGTCTCAATGCTGACTCTGTGGATGAATCTCGTCAGACTCATTCCTCTGTATGTCCACAGAGTCCTGTAAGTGTATTCCTCTATAGGGTCCCTCCAGTTTGACTTGGGTATTGATCGACTCCACTACAGTCATCCTCAGGGCGAGCATGTTCTAGGTCTTGTTACCAAAGCAAAGTTCTTGCTCTGATTCTCTTTCCCCTCCCCCCCCACATCTTGGTCTGTCAATATGGTAGAAAGAGAGGCGGGGGGGGGGGGGCAGATAACTAGGTTAGCAAACTGCATGAGGGTGGCATGGTGGCTCAGGTAGCACCGGTGCCTCATAGTGCCAGGGACCTGGGTTCAATTCCAGCCTCGGGCGACTCTCCATGTGGGTTTCCCCCGAGTGCTCCGGTTTCCTCCCACAGTCCAACCTTGAGCAGGTGAGGGTGGGTTGGCCATGCTAAATTGCCCAGAGTGTTCAGGGATGTGTAGCTTAGGTGCACGTGTCAGGGGTAAATATAGGGGAATGGGTCTGGGTGGGATACTCATCACAGGGTCGGTCTGGACTTGTTGGGTCGGTATGGACTTGTTGGGCCGAAGGGCCTGTTTCCACACTGTAGGGGTTCTAATTCTTAACTTTTCTTGGAGCTAGATCTGCCAAATGTCAGGAATCAGAAAAATTGGGAGGGAGCGTATTAGGTACGGCAGTAGGGAGAGAGTGTGTGGGATGGAGACTCACAGGTTTTGGGTTATGGGCGTGGAATGAATATTCTGTGAAATCGATCTGTTAAACTCTGAGATTCTACGTGATACTGACAGCGATGACTTTCTAATTGACAGGCTTTCACAGGAGGATTTACCTGCATATCTTGAACTAATTGCCTCAGCCAGCTTGACTCATTGGGACTGGAATTTTATCGATCTTTTGAGTGGAGAAGGAGGATTGTCCCGCCTGCTTCCAGAGATCTGACTGGTAAAGCACTGAGATGCCGCTGTTCGAGGGTGGAGGGAGCTTTACCGGAGCGGAGAGTTAGCCAGCCGGCCCCCGCAGCAGAGTGGGACGTCAGAGGGAGCGTCGAACCTGGAGGGAGGCCGCGCCGTGGGGAAACCGTGGAAGTGTGGGGAATGCGGGAAGGGGTTTCGAGTCCCCTCTGAGCTGGAGATCCACCGGCGCGGTCACACCGGGGACAGGCCGTTCTCCTGCCCCGAGTCCGGCAAGGCCTTCATTGGGTCCTCCAAGCTGCTGAGGCACCGGCGGGTCCACACCGGGGACAGGCCGTACCCCTGCCCCGGGTGTGGCAAGGCCCTTCACCCAGCTGTCCCACCTGCAGACGCACCGGCGCCTCCACACACCAGGGAGAGGCCTCTCACCTGCCCCGGGGGCGGCAAGGCCTTCAATCGATCGCTGACCCTGCGGACGCACAGGCGCCTTCCCAACGTGATCGCACGGAGTTGAAGTCTGCAGCGAATCCCACCCAGGACTGGGGGGGGATCGTGCCCCGTGGGGGGATTGTGCCCCGTTCGAAGACAGTGGGTGAAGCGGGAAGGGAGCGAGGCTTCCTTTCTGCCGGACTGGCCGCTCTCGCTCCCTTTGCTTCCCGTGGGACCGATGCTGTTTGAGGCTGGGACTGCACGTTCCCCGGGCCAAAGATCTGCAGGAGCTGAGGAAGTGCACTCCTTTCACACCGGATGGTAAATCATGTTTGTCCCATCTATTTCAGTCTTAAATACCCTCCGTGACCTGGCCACCCAGCCTCCTGTGGCAGTGAATTCCACAGATTCCCCACTCTCTGTCTGAAGAGGTTTCTCCTTATCTCCGTTCTAAAAGAGCTACGGCTGTGCCCTCGGCTCCTGGTCTCTCCTACCAATGGAAACATCTTCCCAATGGCCACAGATAGATCAAAGTCAAATACAATAGCCTCTATTCCATTGAGTGTCCAGCACACTTTATAACACTTTGTAAAATCAGGAGGGCCATTGATGAGGTGAGTGGCAGGTGTCTTTTCCCGATAGAATAAAGAATATTCCAGCACAGGAACAGGCCCTTCGGCCCTCCAAGCCTACACCGATCCAGATCCTCTATCTAAACCTGCTGCCTATTTTCTCAGGATCTGTATCCCTCTGCTCCCTGCCCTGTCATGTATCTGTTGAGATACATCTTAAATGACGCCATTGTTCCCGTCCCTACCATCTCCGCTGGCAACACATTCCAGGTACCCAGCCCCCTCTGCGTAAAGAACTTTCCATACATATGTTAAATCTTTCCCCTCTCACTTTGAACTCATGACCCCAGGTAACTGAGTCCTCCACTCTGGGGAAAAACATTTCTTGCTATCCACCCTGTCTATACCTCTCATGATTTTGTTGGGCTCAATCAGGTCCCCCCTCAACTTCCGTCTTTCCGATGAAAATAATCCTGATCTATTCAACCTCTCTTCATAGTTAGCATCCTCCATACCAGGTAACATCCTGGTGAACCTCCTCTGCACCCTCTCCAAAGCATCCACATCCATTTGGGAATGCGGCGACCAGAACTGTACGTGGTATTCCAAATCTGGCCGAAACAAAGTCTTATCTAACTGTAACATGACCTGCCAACTCTTGTACTCAATACTCTGTCCGATGAAGGAAAGTGCCATATGCCGCCTTGACCACTCTACTGACCTGCATTGCCATCTTCAGGGAACAATGGGCCTGAACACACAGATCTCTCTCTACATCAGTTTTCCCCAGGACTTTTCCATTTACTGTATAGTTCGCTCTTGAATTGGATCTTCCAAAATGCATCACCTCACATTTGTCCGGATTGAACTCCATCTGCCATTTCTCTGCCCAACTCTCCAGTCTATTCTCCATTCTGCTGTATTCTCTGACAGTCCTCTTCACTATCTGCTACTCCACCAATCTTAGTGTCAACTGCAAACTTGCTAATGAGGCAACCTACACCTTCCTCCAAGTCATTTAGATATATCACAAACAGCAGTGCTCCCAGCACGGAGCCCTGTGGAACACCACTGGTCACAGTCTCAGTTTTGAGAAACTCCCTTCCAATACTACTCCCTGTCTCCTGTTTCCCAACCAGTTCTCTATCCATCTAGCTAGAATACCCTGGACCCCATGTGATTTCACCTTTTCTATCAGCCGACCATGGGAACCTTGTCAAATGCCCAAGTAAAGTCCATGTCTATGACATCTGCAGCCCTTCCCTCATCAATCAATTGTGTCATTTCCTCATAGAATTCTATTAAGTTGCTAAGACATGACCTTCCCTGAACAAAACCATGCTGCCTATCACTCATAAGCTCATTTTCTTCCAAATGTAAACAGATCTTATCCCTCAGTATCTTCTCCAGCAGCTTCCCTACCACTGACATCCAGCTCACAGGTCTGTAATTACCTGGATTATCCCTGCGACCCTTCTGAAACAAGGGGAAAACATTATCAATTCTCCAGTCCTCTGGGACCTCACCTGTGTTCAAGGAAGCTGCAAAGATATCTGTTAAGGCCCAAGCTATTTCCTCTCTTACTTCCCTCAGTAACCTGGGATAGATCCCATCAGGACCTGGGGACTTTGACCTTTTTAGAATACACATCACTTCCTCCTCCTTATGCCGACTTGCCCTAGAGTATTCAAAGATCTATCCCTAACGTCAACATCCACCATGTCCCTCTCCTCAGTTAAACCTGACACAAAGTACGCATTAAGAATCTTGCCCATTTTCTCTGACTCCACACACATCTTTCCTCCTTCGTCCTTGAGTGGGCCCACCCTTTCTCTAGTTACCCTCTTGCTCCTTCTATATGAATAAAGGGCTTTGGGGTTGTCCTTAACCTTGCTCACTAAGGATATCTCATCGCCCCTTTTAACCCTCTTAATTCCTCATTTCAGATTGGTCCTACTTTCCCGATATTCTTCCAAAGCTTTGTCTGTCTTCAGTCGCCTAGACCTTATGTATGCTTCCTTTTTCCTCTCAGCAAGTCTCACAATTTCACCTGTCATCCATGGTTCCCTAATCTTGCCAATTCCATCCCTCATTTTCACAGAGACATCTCTCTCCTGAACTCGAATCAATTCTCTTTAAGAGCCTCCCAAATATTGAATATGGATTTTCCTTCAAAAAGCTGCTCCCAATCCACACTTCCCCAGCGCCTGCTGAATTTGGGTATAGTTGGCCTTTCCCCAATAAGCACTCTTCCTTTCGGACCACTCTCGTCTTTGTCCATGAGTATTCTAAACCTTACGGAATTGTGATCCTCATCCCCAATGTAATCCCCACCTGAAACTTCACCCACCTGGCCGGGTTCATTCCCCAACACCAGGTCCAATATGGCCCCTTCCCGAGTTCAACTATTTACATACTACTCTGGAAACCCTCCTGGATTCTCCTTACAAATTCTGCTCCTCTAACAGTAAGTGAATCCCAGTCAATGTTGGGAAAATTAAAATCTCCTCTCACCACCACCTATCCTACATCTTTCCATGATCTGTTTACATATTTGTACCACTATCTCACGCTCATTATTGGGAGGCCTGTAGTATAGCCCCAACATTGTTACTGCAGCCTTCCTATTTCTGAGCTCTGCTGAAAATGTGTTGCTGGTTAAAGCACAGCAGGTTAGGCAGCATCTAAGGAATAGGAAATTCGACGTTTCGAGCATAAGCCCTTCATCAGGAATGAGGCGAGTTTGCCAAGCCGGCTGAGATAAAAGGTAGGGAGGAGGGACTTGGGGGAGGGGCGATGGAGATGTGATAGGTGGAAGGAGGTCAAGGTGAGGGTGATAGGCCGGAGTGGGGTGGGGGCGGAGAGGTCAGGAAGGAGATTGCAGGTTAGGAGGGCGGTGCTGAGTTGAGGGAAACGACTGAGACAAGGTGGGGGGAGGGGAAATGAGGAAACTGGAGAAATCTGAATTCATACCTTGTGTTTGGAGGGTTCCCAGGCGGAAGATGAGGCGCTCCTCCTCCAGCCGTCGTGTTGTTGTGTTCTGCCGGTGGAGGAGTCCAAGGACCTGCATGTCCTCGGTGGAGTGGGAGGGAGAGTTAAAGTGTTGAGCCACGGGGTGGTTGGATTGGTTGGTCCGGGCGTCCCAGAGGTGTTCTCTGAAGCGTTCAGCAAGTAAGCGGCCTGTCTCCCCAATATAGAGGAGTCCACATCGGGTGCAGCGGATGCAATACTTGATGTGTGTGGAGATACAGGTGAACTTGTGGCGGATATGGAAGGATCCCTTGGGGCCTTGGAGGGAAGTGAGTGTGGAAGTGTGGGCGCAAGTTTTACATTTCCTGCGCTTGCAGGGGAAGGTGCCGGAAGTGGAGGTTGGGTTGGTGGGGGGTGTGGACCTGACGAGGGAGTTACAAAGGGAGTGGTCCTTGCGGAACGCTGATAGGGGAGGGGAGGGAAATATATCCCTGGTGGTGGGGTCCGTTTGGAGGTGGCGGAAATGACGGCGGATGATACGTTGTATGCGGAGGTTGGTGGGGTGGTAGGTGAGAACCAGTGGGGTTCTGTCTTGGTGGCGGTTGGAGGAGCGGGGCTCAAGGGCGGAGGAGCAGGAAGTGGAGGAGATGCGGTGGAGGGCATCGTCGATCACGTCTGGGGGGAATCTACGGTCCTTGAAGAAGGAGGCCATCTGGGCTGTGCGGTGTTGGAACTGGTCCTCCTGGGAGCAGATGCGGTGGAGACGAAGGAATTGGGAATATGGGATGGAGTTTCTACAGGGGGCAGGGTGGGAGGAGGTGTAGTCCAGGTAGCTGTGGGAGTCAGTCGGTTTATAGTAGATGTCTGTGTTGAGTCGGTCGCCCGAGATAGAGATGGAAAGGTCTAGGAAGGGGAGGGAGGAGTCTGAGACAGTCCAAGTGAATTTGAGGTCGGGATGGAAGATGTTAGTAAAGTTGATGAACTGTTCAACCTCCTCGTGGGAGCACAAGGCAGCGCCGATACAGTCATCGATGTAGCGGAGGAAAAGGTGGGGGGTGGTGCCAGTGTAGTTGCGGAAGATGGACTGTTTCACATATCCTACGAAGAGACAGGCATAGCTGGGGCCCATGCGGGTGCCCATGGCAACTCCTTTAGTTTGGAGGAAGTGGGAGGATTGAAAAGAGAAGTTCTTCAATACACGGAAGATAACAAATGTTCATCACATTGATTCCTGAGAGGAGAGGATTCATGGATCAGGAGGGATCGAGTCGATTGGCAATGAATTCAATAGGTCTGAACAGAATGATGGGGAATCGCATGGGAACCGATAAAATTCCAGGAGGGATGGGTTCAGATTTTTGGGACATTGGGGCCAGTTCTGGGGGTGGTGGGACTATTACAAATCAGACGAGCTACATCCGGGCCAGACTGGAACCAATATCCTTGGGGGTGCTTTTGCTAATGCTGCTGGGGAGGGTTTAAACTAATGTGGCGGGGGATGGGAAACAAATGAGGAGGTTCGTGGTCAGGAAGGAGGTAGTAACTAAAGCCTGAAAGGAGCGAGATAATAAAGTCAGTGTGACAAAGGGGAAGAGTCACAGGGAACAGATGATGAACGCAAAGGGACAGGTGGTCTGAGGTGCATTTGTTTTAATGCAATAAGTGTAGTAGGTAAGGCAGATGAACTTAGGGCTTGGAGTCGTACCTGGGTGGATGATGTTATTGCTAATACTGAGACTTGGTTGAGGGAAGAGCAAGATTGGCAACTAAATATCCCAGGATATCGATGCTTCAGGTGGGCTAGAGAGGGGGAGGTAAAGGAGTTGTATTACTGGTCAGAGAGGCTATCACAGCTGTGCTGAAGGAGGGCACTATGAAGGACTCAAGCAGTGAGGTAATATGGGAAAAGTCCTGGGGAAAACTGATGTAGAGAGAGATCTGTGTGTTCAGGCCCATTGTTCCCTGAAGATGGCAATGCAGGTCAGTAGAGTGGTCAAGGCAGCACATGGCACACTTTCCTTCAGCGGACAGAGTATTGTGTACAAGAGTTGGCAGGTCATGTTACAGTTATACAAGACTTTGTTTCGGCCAGATTTGGAATACCACGTACAGTTCTTTTTTTAGATTTAGATTTTTTTAGATTACTTACAGTGTGAAAACAGGCCCTTCGGCCCAACAAGTCCACACCGACCCACCACCCACCCATACATTAACCCCTTACCTAACACTACGGGCAATTTAGCATGGCCAATTCACCTGACCCGCACATCTTTGGACTGTGGGAGGAAACCCACACAGACACGGGGAGAAAGTGCAAACTCCACACAGACAGTCGCCTGAGTCGGGAACTGAACCCGGGTCTCAGGCGCTGTGAGGCAGCAGTGCTAACCACTGTGCCACTGTGCCGCCCACATTACCAAATGGATGTGGATGCTTTGGAGAGGGTGCACAGGATGTTCACCAGGATGTTACCTGGTATGGAGGATGCTAACTATGAAGAGAGTTTGAATAGATCAGGATTATTTTCATTGGAAAGACGGAGGTTGAGGGGGGGGGGGACCTGATTGAGGCCAACAAAATCATGAGGGGTATAGACAGGGTGGATAGCAAGAAATGTTCTTCCCCAGAGTGGAGAACTCAGTTACCTGGGGTCATGAGTTCAAAGTGAGAGGGGAAAGATTTAAGATATGTATGGAAAGTTCTTTACGCAGAGGGTGCTGGGTACCCGGAATGTGTTGCCAGCGGAGATGATAGGGACGGGAACAATGGTGTCATTTAAGATGTATCTCAACAGATACATGAAAGGGCAGGGAGCAGAGGGATACAGATCCTGAGAAAATAGGCAGCAGGTTTAGATAGAGGATCTGGATCGGTGTAGGCTTGGAGGGCCGAAGGGCCTGTTCCTGTGCTGGAATACTCTTTATTCTATCGGGAAAAGACACCTGTCACTCACCTCATCAATGGCCCTCCTGATTTTACAAAGTGTTATAAAGTGTGCTGGACACTCAATGGAATAGAGGCTATTGTATTTGACTTTGATCTATCTGTGGTCATTGGGAAGATGTTTCCATTGGTAGGAGAGACCAGGAGCCGAGGGCACAGCCTTAGACCTTTTAGAACGGAGATAAGGAGAAACCTCTTCAGACAGAGAGTGGGGAATCTGGGGAATTCACTGCCACAGGAGGCTGGGAGGCCAGGTCACGGAGGGTATTTAAGACTGAAATAGATGGGACAAACATGATTTACCATCCGGTGTGAAAGGAGTGCACTTCCTCAGCTCCTGCAGATCTTTGGCACCGGGGAACGTGCAGTCCCAGCCTCAAACAGCATCGGTCCCACGGGAAGCAAAGGGAGCGAGAGCGGCCAGTCCGGCAGAAAGGAAGCCTCGCTCCCTTCCCGCTTCACCCACTGTCTTCGAACGGGGCACAATCCCCCCCCAGTCCTGGGTGGGATTCGCTGCAGACTTCAACTCCGTGCGGTCACGTTGGGAAGGCGCCTGTGCGTCCGCAGGGTCGGCGATCGATTGAAGGCCTTGCCGCCCCCGGGGCAGGTGAGAGGCCTCTCCCTGGTGTGTGGAGGCGCCGGTGCGTCTGCAGGTGGGACAGCTGGGTGAAGGGCCTTGCCACACCCGGGGCAGGGGTACGGCCTGTCCCCGGTGTGGACCCGCCGGTGCCTCAGCAGCTTGGAGGACCCAATGAAGGCCTTGCCGGACTCGGGGCAGGAGAACGGCCTGTCCCCGGTGTGACCGCGCCGGTGGATCTCCAGCTCAGAGGGGACTCGAAACCCCTTCCCGCATTCCCCACACTTCCACGGTTTCCCCACGGCGCGGCCTCCCTCCAGGTTCGACGCTCCCTCTGACGTCCCACTCTGCTGCGGGGGGCCGGCTGGCTAACTCTCCGCTCCGGTAAAGCTCCCTCCACCCTCGAACAGCGGCATCTCAGTGCTTTACCAGTCAGATCTCTGGAAGCAGGCGGGACAATCCTCCTTCTCCACTCAAAAGATCGATAAAATTCCAGTCCCAATGAGTCAAGCTGGCTGAGGCAATTAGTTCAAGATATGCAGGTAAATCCTCCTGTGAAAGCCTGTCAATTAGAAAGTCATCGCTGTCAGTATCACGTAGAATCTCAGAGTTTAACAGATCGATTTCACAGAATATTCATTCCACGCCCATAACCCAAAACCTGTGAGTCTCCATCCCACACACTCTCCCTACTGCCGTACCTGATACGCTCCCTCCCAATTTTTCTGATTCCTGACATTTGGCAGATCTAGCTCCAAGAAAAGTTAAGAATCAGAACCCCTACAGTGTGGAAACAGGCCCTTCGGCCCAACAAGTCCAGACCGACCCTGTGACGAGTATCCCACCCAGACCCATCCCCCTATATTTACCCCTGACACGTGCACCTAAGCTACACATCCCTGAACACTCTGGGCAATTTAGCACGGCCAACCCACCCTCACCTGCACAAGGTTGGACTGTGGGAGGAAACCGGAGCACTCGGGGGAAATCCACACGGAGAGTCGCCCGAGGCTGGAATTGAACCCAGGTCCCTGGCACTATGAGGCATCGGTGCTGCCTACTGAGCCACTATGCCACCCTCATGCAGTTTGCTAACCTAGTTGTTATCTGCCCCCCCACCTCTCTCTACCATATTGACAGACCAAGATGTGGGGGGGGGGAAGGGAAAGAGAATCAGAGCAAGAACTTTGCTTTGGTAACAAGACCGAGAACATGTTCGCTCTGAGGATGACTGTAGTGGAGTCGATCAATACCCAAATGAGACTATAGAGGAATACACTTACAGGACTCTGTGGATATAGAGAGGAATGAGTCTGACTACATTCATCCACAGAGTCAGCATTGACCCCAATGTTCTCCTGTCCTGTAACGGGTATGACTGGAAATACGTGACATGTTGTGGTTCTGTTCGCCGAGCTGGGAATTTGTGTTGCAGACGTTTCGTCCCCTGTCTAGGTGACATCCTCAGTGCTTGGGAGCCTCCTGTGAAGCGCTTCTGTGATCTTTCCTCCGGCATTTGTAGTGGTTTGTCTCTGCCCACTTCCGGTTGTCAGTTCCAGCTGTCCGCTGCAGTGGTCAGTATATTGGGTCCAGGTCAATGTGCTTAGTAATTGAATCTGTGGATGAGTGCCATGCCTCTAGGAATTCCCTGGCTGTTCTCAGTTTGGCTTGTCCTATAATAGTAGTGTTGTCCCAGTCAAATTCATGTTGCTTGTCATCTGCGTATGTGGCTACCAAGGATAGCTGGTCGTGTCGTTTCGTGGCTAGTTGGTGTTCATGGATGCGGATCGTTAGCTGTCTTCCTGTTTGTCCTATGTAGTGTTTTGTGCAGGCCTTGCATGGGATTTTGTACACAATAAGGACTGCACAAAACACTACATAGGACAAACAGGAAGACAGCTAATGATCTGCATCCATAACACTACTATTACAGGACAAGCCAAACAGAGAACAGCCAGGGAATTCCTAGAGGCATGGCACTCATCCACAGATTCAATCCATAAGCACATCGACCTGGACCCAATATACCGACCACTGCAGCGGACAGCTGGAACTGACAACCGGAAGCTGCAAGGACAAACCACTATAAATGCCGGAGGAAAGATCACAGAAGCGCTTCACAGGAGGCTCCCAAGCACTGAGGATGTCACCTAGACAGGGGACGAAACGTCTGCAATACAAATTCCCAGCTCGGCAAACAGAACCACGACAACGAGCAGCTGAGCTACAAATCTTCTCCAAAACTTTGAATACATAACATGGCTACAACACTCTATGATATAACTAGAAATAAATTATAAATCAAATTTATACAGCTGTAAATAAATACATATTGCATAGTAACACTATGATATATCCCTGTCCAGTATGACTTTTACTGTTCAGTTAAACGAAACTTGAAAGGGTTCAGAAAATGTTTACAAAGATGTTGCCAGGGTTTGAGCTATAGGGAGTGGGGCTGGGGCTGTTTTCCCTGGAGCATCGGAGGCTGAGGGATGACCTTATTGAGGTTTATAAAATGATGAGGGGCATGGATAGGGTGAATAGACAAGGTCTTTTCCCAGGGGTGGGAGAATCCAGAACTAGAGGTGAGAGGGGAAAAGACATAAAAAGGAGCTAAGGGGCAACTTTGTCAGTCAGAGGGTGGTGCGTGTATGGAATGAGCTGCCAGAGAAAGTGGTGGAGGCTGGTATAATTACAACATTCAAAAGGCATCTGGATGGGAATATGAATGGGAAGGGTTTGGAGGGACGTGCTGGCACATCGGACTAGATCAATTTTGGCTATGTGCTTGGCATGCACCAGTTGCATTTAGGGTCTCTTTGTGTGCTATACATCTGTATGACTCTCAATGCTGTCCAGGCGAGTCAGTGATGTTATAACAACAACACTGGACCAGCAATCCAGAGGCCACAGGCAAATAATCTGGGCTCATGGGTTCAAATACCAGTAAAAACAAACATTGGGGAAATTAAATTTATTTTTAAAAAATCTGAATTGAAAACTTGTCTCCGTCATTGAGAGAATGAAACTTTACTGAAAACCCATTTGATTCAATAACGCTCTTCAGGGAAGGAAACCCGCTAGCATTAACTTGGTGCTGCCTGCATATGATAGCTCACGTGCTTGACTTTTAAAATGCCCCCTAAAGTCTGGCAATCCTCTTGTCTGAAGGGCAGTGAGGGATGAAAACATTGTTGGCCTTGCCAAAAAAAAGCCCACATTCCATGAAGGAGTTTTTCTCGAATGTGACTTCACATCTGCGAAGGGGTCACATCAGAACATCCAGACAAATAAGCACCAAAATGTCTGGTGCTGCAAGAGTACAGCAGGTCAGCCAGCATCTGAGGAGCAGGAGGTTTGACGTTTTGGGCATAACCCCTTGATTAGGAATGTGGGGTGGGCCCAAAGGGACTGAGAGATAAATGGGAGGGAGGTGGGACTGGGGGAAGGGAGCTGAGAATGCTATGGGTAGATGAAAGTGGGGGAAGAAGGTGACAGGTCAGAGAGGAGGGTGGAGCAGATAGATGGGAAGGCAGATAGACAGGTGGGACACTTCAAAAGAGCAGTTCGAGGGTTGTATCTGGGATTGGGCTGGGGGTGTCGGAATGAGGAAACTGGTGAAATCAATATTGATCCTGTATGGTTGGAGGGTCCCAATGCAGAGGCATTCTTCCTCCAGGTATCAGGTGGCCTAGGACCCTGCAACCACATGGCATCAACATCGATTTCACCAGTTTCCTCACATTCCCTCCCCCCTCCCACCCCAGCTCCAACCCTCCAACTCAGCACCACCCTCTTGAACTGTCCCACCTGTCCATCTTCCTTCCCACCGATCTGCTCCACCCTGTCACCATCACCACCCCCAACCTGCATCTACCTTACCCCCAGCCCCACTCCCACCTTCCTATTTATCTCTCAGCACCCTTTCCACCCCTCCACCCTCCCCCTCTGCAATTCCTGATGAAGGACACGAGAGAGACACGCAGACACAGACACAGAGGGACACAGACAGAGATCTAGACCAATGCATCCAGCATATGCACCTTTCCTGAATTCACCTCCTTTCACTTCACTTCCTACAAACCAACAGTTTAATCCCAAAATCAGAAAAGAAATGGAATAGGAGGGGTGAGAAGAGAGGGTGCTGTACTCACAGAGGTTGATGCAGTCTGGGGTAACACTCAATCTTCATTCAGAGAGAGAGAGAGCATCAGGAGCTCATGATCCAACTTCCGCATTCAGACAATGACGGGATGCTCTGATTGGTAGGAGGACCAACCTTTCTTCCGGTCCTCCAAGGCTCCCCATTGGTCATGCCTCCCCGTGTCGCGGTGAAGGGATGGGCGGGCGGGCGGGAGGAGGAGGAGCGAGGTCACGTGGGCGTCACAAAGACAAGCGGTGGACCAATGGGAAAGGCTGGAACGCCGCACGGGCGGGCGCTCCGTCCAGTCAACGTGCGGCCTTTGTGACGACGGCGGTCCCTCCATTCACGTGACCGGTTGCTCCTGCACATGCGCCGTTGGGGGGGGCGGTTAAGGGGAGCTGATGTTGTGTTGGTCTGGAGGGTCCCTGTGTCCAGGAAGAGGTGAGTGTGGCTCAGTCAATGAGCATCAGTCAGACCCTGCTGGAGCATTTTGGGGGGGGGGGGGAGGTTTGATAGTAGGTACAGCAAGAGTTAAAGAGTGTGTGGGATGGAGATTTACAGCTTTTTTAGGTAATAAGTCCCTTTCTGGACAATACTGGGGGATGGGTGATATCAGAAACAGCAGAGTGAGAATTGAAGAAAAGTGTGTCTGTGTGTGTGTGTGTGTGTGTGTGGGGTGGGGGGGGATTTGCAACACTTTTTAAAGTTAAAAATCACACAACTCTAGGTTATAGGAGAAAATGCGGTCTGCAGATGCTGGAGATCAGAGCTGGAAATGTGTTGCTGGAAAAGCGCAGCAGGTCAGGCAGCATCCGAGGAACAGGAGATTCGACGTTTCAGGTATGAGCCCTTCTTCAGGAATGAGGAAAGTGTCCTCATTCTTTCCTCATTCCTGATGAAGGACTTTTGCCTGAAACGTTGATTTTTTGTTCCTGCTCCTCGGATGCTGCCTGACCTGCTGTGCTTTTCCAGCACCACTCTGATCTCCAGCATCTGCTGTCTTTTTCGCCTGGAGGTTTTACTAGCTACCTGATGAAGGTGCAGAGCTCTGAAAGCTCGAACTTCTAAACAAATCTAATGGACTACAACCTGGTGATGTGTGATTTTTTTTACCTTTGTACACCCCAGCCCAACACTGGCATCTGCATATTGTCACTTGATTGTTTTAGGGAAGTTCTACAGAAACTAGAATGATCTGTTCTGAATTCCTGTTGTGTGCAGGCAGCAATGACTTTTGTAATCCCCTTTTCACAGGATATGAGAAGAGCAGCTTTGCAGGTAGAGCTCCCCAACTGAGTACCATGTGAAGGTCTGATAGAGCCCCTTGATTCGTGGGACAGGAGAGACGTCCCTCTTTCAGTCCAGAAGGGGAAAATTCTTTGAACGTTTTTGTCTGCTTCAGTAGGCTCTTAAAGTATCATCTTTACCTGAACCACAGGGGCACGTGCCTGAGCCAGATTGCCCACTGTGGGGAAAGGAAGTCTCAGGAGGCATTCCGCGCGCCATGGAGAAACCGTGGAAGTGTGGGGATTGCGGGAAAGGATTCCGCTCCCCCTCCTTGCTGGAGATCCACCGCCGTGTCCACACCGGGGAGCGGCCCTTCACCTGCTCCGTCTGCGGCAAGGACTTCACCCAGTCGTCCCACCTGTTCTCACACCAGCGGGTCCACACCGGGGAGAGGCCGTTCGCCTGCTCCGAGTGCGGGAAGGACTTCAGCGACTCGTCCCACCTGCTGACCCACCAGCGGGTCCACACCGGGGAGCGGCCCTTCACCTGCTCCGTCTGCGGCAACAGCTTTGCCCGCTCGTCGGACCTGCTGTCCCACCAGCGAGTCCACACCGGGGAGCGGCCCTTCACCTGCTCCGTCTGCGGCAAGGGCTTCACCCAGTCGTCCAACCTGCTGACCCACCAGCTGGTCCACACCGGGGAGCGGCCTTTCACCTGCTCCGTCTGCGGCAAGGGCTTCCCTCACTCGTCCACCCTGCGGTCCCACCAGCTGGTCCACACCGGGGAGCGGCCCTTCACCTGCTCCGTCTGCGGCAAGGGCTTCCCTCGCTCGTCCACCCTGCTGCGGCACCAGCGGGTCCACACGGGGGAGAGGCCATTCACCTGCTCCGTCTGCGGGAGGGGCTTCGCTCGGTCCCAGCACCTGCTGCAGCACCAGCGGGGGCACAAGTGACGGGGCCAGCTGCTGTGAGTCACCGCCCAGGGCTGAACCCTGGGTGGGAGGGGGGGAAGGTCACTGCAGTTGCTGTGCTCTCATCTCCTTGGCATTCACTGGCTCTACGAGCCTGCGACTGCGCATTTCCTCCTGAAGTGGAGATGTACAACACAGAAACAGACCCTTCGCTCCAACTCCTCCATATCCTCAACTAATCAAGTCCCATTTGCCAGCAATTGGCCCTATCCCTCCAAACCCCTCCTTACACAGATACCCAAGTGGATGCCTTTTAAATGTTGCAATTGTACCAGCCTCCACCACTTCCTCTGGCAGCTCATTCCGCACGCACACACCACCCTCTGTGTGAAAAATGTTGCCCCTTAGGACCCTTTTTAAATCTTTCCCCTCTCACCCTAAACCTATGCCCTCTAGTTCTGGCAAAAGACTTTGTCTATCCCTATCCATGCCCCTCCATGATTTTATAAACCTCTCTTAAAGTCAACCCTCAGCCTCCGACGTTCCAGGGAAGACAACCCCAGCCTGTTCAGCCTCTCCCTGTAGCTCAAACCCTCCAACCCTGGCAACATCCTTGTCAATCTTTCTGAACCCTTTCAAGTTTTGCAACATCCTTCCGATAGACCAGAAGTGCACATAATACAGAGGAGCTTCGATTATCCAGAATTAGATGAACCAGCACGGTGGCTCAGTGGTTAGCGCTGCTACCTCACAGTTCCAGGGACCCGGGTTTCATTCCTGCCTCAGGCGACAGACTGTGTGGAGTTTGCACATTCTCCCCGCGTCTGCGTGGGTTTCCTCCTAGTGCTCCGGTTCCGTCCCACAGTCCAAAGATGTGCAGGTCAGGGTGAATTGGCCGTGCTAAATTGCTCGTAGTGTTAGGTACATTAGTCAGAGGGAAATGGGTCTGGGTGGGTTACTCTTTGGAGGGTCAGTGTGGACTGGTTGGGCCTGTTTCCACACTAAGGGATCTGTTAGGACAGAAATTGTCCTCGTGTGTTCGTTTAGAGGAGAGACCACAGACACTCAATTAATAGGCACAAGCTGGCGTTTATTTCAGAACCGTGGCTGATTTCAGTGAAGTTCAAGCGTTCACTGGAGAAGGTGTACACATTCTGAAATCTTTCCAAAAACCCCTGCTTGATATATTGTTCGCTAAGCTAACGCTACGTAATCACTCACACACGTGATCTCTCGCACACAAAGGCCTCCTGTGAACAGGCCTCGGCCTTGGCAGGTATCCACGAGACGGTCTGTCTCGTAAACAAGGTCTCTGAGTAAAGCCTGCCATTGTATTGGTCTGACCTTGGTAGTCCAGCTGCACAGGCAGTTTCGGTCAACAGTCCAAACAACAGCTCCGCAGCGCCCCCCGATTCCCCAAACAGTAACTACATCTCTACCCTCCCTAGGCCGATGATATATCCATCCCAACAGAGGTATGGGCTGTGTTCACCAGAAACGATGTGGAGGTGCCAGTATCGGACTGGAGTGGATAAAGTTAAAAATCACTCAAGACCAGATTATAGTCCAACAGGTTTATTTGGAATCACTAGCTTTCGGAGTGCCGCTCCTTCCACAGGTAGCTGTGGAGCAGGATCCTAAGACACAGATCTTAGCAAAATTCACAGCGTCATGCAACTGATATCTTTTAGAGTGGGTTGCAGGTTTCGGTTCATTAATATGTAAATCCAAGAACAACATCTAAGTCATGTTCTTGATCACTTATGGTTTTATATTTTTAAAAACAAAGTGACATCTCAGGTCACACAATACATTAAAGTTGTGAGGTTCGAGTCTGTCAGTATCCCAATCTTTAGATTAGATTAGACTTAGTGTGGAAACAGGCCCTTCGGCCCAACAAGTCCACACCGACCCGCCGAAGCGCAACCCACCCATACCCCTACATTTACCCCTTACATAACACTACGGGCAATTTAGCATGGTCAATTCACCTAACCCGCACATCTTTGGACTGTGGGAGGAAACCGGAGCACCCGGAGGAAACCCACGCTGACACGGGGAGAACGTGCAAACTCCACACAGTCAGTCGCCTGAGTCGGGAATTGAACCCAGGTCTCCGGCGCTGTGAGGCAGCAGTGCTAACCACTGTGCCACCGTGCCGCCCACATCAGACTAGTTCTGTTTTTAAAGTAGGAATATATAAAATATTACATGGACTGACTTCCTATAGATTATGTGCTTTGTGAGCAAAATTGAAAGTATCTGCAAATATAATTTTGCCAATAAAAATTCACTCCATAGAGTTGTGTGTGTGTGATGTGAGTTTGTGTGTGAGAGTGCATGTAAGAGTGTGTGCATGCTTGGTAAAGTGTAAGTGTGATGGAGTATAAGTCTGTGAGTGTGAGAGAGCGTTAGGGTGTGCGTATATGAGAGAGGTACGAATAAAAGCAAGGAGTTGCATTTTGCTAAAATGAGGAAGGACAGGACTTGTATAGTTAAAACAGAGACATGGGAGAGTTCATGTACATAATGATGCAACCTGCAAAGAACTGGTAGACTGGATGGTTAAAAATGAGGTCTGCAGATGCTGGAGATCACAGCTGCAAATGTGTTGCTGGTCAAAGCACAGCAGGTTAGGCAGCATCTCAGGAATAGAGAATTCGACGTTTCGAGCATAAGCCCTTCATCAGGAGAAGGGCTTATGCTCGAAACGTCGAATTCTCTATTCCTGAGATGCTGCCTAACCTGCTGTGCTTTGACCAGCAACACATTTGCAGCAGACTGGATGGTTAAGAAGGCATTTAGCACCATTGCCACCCAGACCCACCCCCTTCGTATTTCTCATAGCTAATCCACCCTACAGTGCATATCCTGAACAATAAGGGTAATTTAGCATAGCCAATCCAGCCCAACCTAATCTAAAAACTACCTTCTCAAGAATGTAATTTAAATGCAAAACATTTCTAAGAAAAATGTCCCTCTGACTCAACATTGGGACCCAGAGAGAATTCACACCTATTGTTAGAAAAGCTCTGCATTTGAATGACTTTCTTGAGAAGGTAATTAAAAACCAGTTCAGGAATTAACATGCCAAAGAGCAGAAACCCATTCTAAAAGATGGAAGATTTAATCTCATAGTTTAATATATCACATCTCCATGGACACTGGACTCCTTTGGCTATAAATTCCATGATCATGATCTCATTCTCCACAACCAACCTGATAAAAGAGCTGTGCTCCAAACGTTAGTGTTTCCAAATAAATCTGTTAGTTTATAACCTGGTGTTGTGAGATTTTTAACTTTGTCCATGGGAAACGTGTTGTGGGACTGGTAACAGTTGTTATTTTTGTGATTTGTTCCTCCTGAAATTTCTCCTCTGCGCAGACACGGGTGAACAGTCTGTTTTTGTGCTTTGAGCGAGATCAGGCTAGCAGCTTTTAAATCCTTATGTTCAGCAGCATAAGAAAACTGTAGGTCAGTAATCGTATTTCGAGAGTGGTACTTCCAGCTCTGGTAGTCCCATTGGGTCACCAGAGAGGGAGGGAGGGAGAGAAGCAAACCGAAAAGTTGTTTTGTTTGTTCTGTCAGTTGAGTTGGTTCTGCACTCAGATGAGACTGGATACTGATTTTAATGGATCAGAATTGAACACTACAATGGAACACCTTAAATTTCAAAAACGTTGAAAGGGCAAATCAAACTGTAACCTTGAAGAGATATGCTTCCATTTCTAACCTTGGGTGAGCCAAATGAGACAATTTTACTGATCACTCCATTTCAGAGTGCTGCTCTTTCATCAGGTGGTCGTGGACAATAAGATCATGATCACAGAATTTATAGCCAAAGGAGTCCACGGTCATGGAGATGTCCTTCATTGAACAATTTTAGATTTAATCTATTCATATTTTAGAACGGGCTTCTGTTCTTTGGTACGTTAATCCCAGCACTTGTTTTAAATTACCTTCAAGAATGTCATTTAAATGCAGAGCTTTTCGAACCACAATGTCAGTCTGACTCGATATTGGGACACAGACAGAATTCACACCCATTGTTAGAAAAGCTCTACATTTAAATGACATTCTGAAATGGCTGATCTTTAACATTATTTCTGAATATATCAATGTAACTATTCTCATTGTTAAAGTCTGAAAGCATGTTCACTTTTTGGAAAGCGCTGCTGAAATCTTTCTGAAACTTGCATTGAAATGTGTGTAGTTAGGACACAGCCCAAGACAGGCTGTAAAGGATGAATGGCCTAATCCTAGTTTTGTGAAATTGATTCTGACTATGTAGAAATAAAGCACAAAAGCAAACCGTTCAGTCCAGGCAACCAAATATCCTAAATTAATCTAGTGACCCATTTGCCAGCATTTGGTCCATATCCCTCTGATTCTTTTCTATTCATGTCTCCAACCAGATGCATTTGTTTCTTCTTCAGCTAATTGAAGCTGGAGAAGCCTGAAATCTTTAAAGAATTTCCTGATTAAGAGTTTTTTTTTCAAGATTTGGCTCAGTGGTGGATTTTCTGAAGCTTTGCTATTGTAGTTTTCAATTTGCCAAAAAAACTTTCAGTTGTTGTTGTCCAAGGCAGAGTAGATATTCATTTAAGATATAATTGAGATGTATATATTCTTTACAATGTTTTTTCCATCATTACCAGTGATTGTCTATCATTTGGTACATTGAGCATCATCTTTTTGTGATTCAACAGATTTGATTTGAAGTGATTTGAAGTATCTGCAAGATACTTTTGTATTTTATCTAACTTTGCTTTGTGTTAAAGATTTCCTTTGTGACATTTTAATTAAAACATCTCAATGTATAATAATGAAACAGCTAATTTATTCTAAAATTATTTCAATGAATTGGTCGATTGCCAACTAATAGCTGCATAACTGTTGTAAATATTGACGCCCAGGAAAGATATTTCCTTTGTAAAGATTTTATAAAATGACTGTATTTTCATGAAATAAAATTTAGTGTTTTATTAAATGGTTGAAAGTAACTTTGCACTTAATTGCTCCATTTGGGATTAAACATAGATTATTTTTATCGAAATCATATTCACAATTTATGGTGAGTGTATTAACAAACAAATGTTGCCATTTGCCATTGAATTGCCTTAAACACAATTTGAATAAGGGAGACATTGTGAATATTTATTGCGCATTTCTGAAATTCTCTGCCCTGCCATTGTAGTTGGTTAAACAAGATATTTATTCCTCCTCATAACTTTGAATTTCTTTTGATATTTCATTTGCTATTACTTTTGCCCAAATAACTTCAAATGCCAAAACTTATAAATAGGGCAACGTCTCTTCGAAATGTAGATTCATTTAGATATTACTGCGTCATTTTGCATATTAAGATATCCCTTTGAATGTGCCTCCATCCTTTTGAAATGTAATCTTGTCCATTTCAATCTATTTGCAGAAATAGCCCGTTAAATGTCCATGTCCCTTTAAAATGCAGATTTCCCGCTTCAGGGAGCAGCAGTTGTAGCGCGAGGTGGCTGTTGCTTGGTGACGGTGAGGCTCCCCCGGCCCCGCCCATCCCCCCGTGCAGACGTCACGCGGGGGTGAAGGCGGTTGGGAGGAGAAGTCGCTCGAGCGGGGAAGCGGCGGCCGTTAGGAAAATGGCGCCGTGCGGCCCCGGGGCAGACCCCCGTCACTGGTCACCGCCGCCTTCCTGGCGCAGCTGCTGTGTCACGGCCACACCGGCCGGCTGTACAGCAGGCAGGAGCCGGTGACCATTCTGGAGGCGGATGTTCCTCAGTCATTGAAGGGACAGGACCTGTTGAGAATGGTTAGTGAAGTGTGTGGTAACTAAACCTTATTAACATGGAGATAGTTTGTAATTTGTCAAAGTATACATTTTATTATTTAGAGTGGTAGAGATGTACAGCACAGAAACAGACCCTTCGGTCCAACCCGTCCATGTCAACCAGATATACTAAATTAATCCAGTCCCACTTGCCAGCACTTGGCTCATATCCCTCTAAACCTTCCTATACATATACCCATCCAGATACCTTTTAAATGCTTTAATTGTAGCAGCCTCCACCACTTCCTCTGGCAGCTCATTCCATACACGCACCACCCTCTGCATGGAAACGTTGCCCCTTAGGTATGTTTTATATCTTTCTGCTCTCACCCTGAACCTAGGCCTTCTAGTGCAGAACTTCACCCCCAACACTAGGGAAAAGACATAAGAAAGTTGAGCAGCCAGACAAGATGCAAAAGCCACAAAATATCGAGCCAGATGGGGATAAAAGTTGTGCTTCTACCTTTTTTTTTCTCCTATTGGTATTTGGACACTTCAAAATCAGTCAATAATACCAGCATTGCCATTGAGCATATTGCATACGTTCCTCTGTGTCAACAAACATTGCACATGTTCCTTGCTTTGGGTGTCACCCTTGTTCAGGACTGGGGGTGGGTGTTGGGAGAGCTGCAGAATAAGGGTGTGCTGGGAGCAGGGTGGTGAATTGGGGATAGGTGGAGACAGGCAGAGGGTACAAACTGGTTGGTCGGTGGGAGGAAGGAATCTGGTTGATGGCAGGGGTGGGGGTGGGGAAGAACCTGGGGAGGGATTTGAGGAGTGGGGAAGGAGGTTATTTGAAAGTGGAGAACTCAGTGTTGAGTCCTCCAGGCTGTAGGCTTCCCAGGTGGAAGATGTTGGGTGTTCCTCCAATTTGTAGTTTGGTTTGTTGTGGCAATGGAGGTGGCCTAACATGGTCATGTCAGAAAGGGAGTGGGAAGGGGAATTAAAATGGGTGGTGATTGGGAGACCCAGCTGTGACGCTCGGCGAACAGTTCCCCACGTTTACCCTCTGTCTCCCGAAGACCACAATTGGCAAACACATGGCAAATATAGTACCCCAATGTGAAGTTAGAGCCTTCATGGTGTTAAAAAAAAGCAGAAAAGAGCTGCATTGTTTAAATGGTGACATTGGGATATGGAGAAAGTGAGGAGAGCAAATGCTGGACATCAGAGTCGAAAAGTGTGGTGCTGGAAATGCTCAGCCAACATTCGATGAGGAGAAGAGTTGATGTTTCGGGCACAGGCCCTTCATCAGGAATGACATGTGGATGTACAAAGGGGCCTCAGCGTCCTTCTACAACTGTCAATGCAAGTTGTCAGGTGCAGCGAGCAATGCAAGTGGTATATTAGCAAGTGGAATTGAGTTCAGAAGTGGGGATGCCTGCCTGCAGTTAGGGGATCATTGAATATATTCAAGGCTGAGTTCATCTGATCTTTGAACTACAAAGAGGAGGACGTTTATGGGAGAAGGTGAGAAAATGGCTTTTAAGACCAGTACAGAACAGTTACAGAGGTCATACACCATAGAAACAGATCCTTCAGTCCAACTAATCCATGCTGACTATGTTCTCAAACTGAACTAGTCATACCTGCCTGTGTTTAGCCCATATCCCTCTGAACCTTTCCTATTCATGTACTTATTCAAATGTCTTTTAAACGTTGTTACTGTACCTGCATCCACCATTGTGTTGGGATGTTCATTCCGCACACAAACCACTCTTTAAAAAAAGTGCTGCCCTGCAAGTCTTTTTAAAATCTTACTCCTCTCACCTTCAAAGTTTGTTCTCTAATCTTAAAATCCCCACCATTCACTTCATCTACCCCCTTCATGATTTTATAAATCTCTAAGGTTACCTCTCAACCTCCTGTCCTGCAGTGAGAAAAGTCCCAGCCTATCCACCTAGATGTAGGTAGATTAATATCCAGTTATGTACGGGACTTTGGTGGAAAGTGGGAATTCATTGCACTGTCGGGATGAAACCCTATCCTATCCAAACATTTCTCCTGGTGGATGAGACTAGGCCACATAATTTGGAGGACTGGATTTCGGACAGAGATGAGGAGGAACTATTTTTCCTGGATAGTAGTCAATCTATGGAATTCTCTGCCCAAGGAAGCAGTAGAGACAGCCTCATTAAGTATATTGTAGACACAGTTGGTTAGGTTTTTGCATGGTAGGTTAGTTGGGATAATGCAGGGAGGAGGAGCTGAGACGATAGATAGTTTTACCATTATCTTAATGAATGGCGGAGCAGGCTGGATGGGCCAAATGGCCTACTCCTATTACTATGAAACTATAACCCTGCATTTCCCATGGCTAACCCACCTCACCTGCACATCCCTGGACATGGGCAATTTAGCGTGGTCAATTCAAATCAAGGCTGGTGAGCAATGTAGTGCTATAGGAAATTAACATCAGACAATGATAGAAAGGGACAAGGAGAGTAAATATACCAGCAATCAAAACTGGATTCTGAAGATCACAAAAATGGAAACAAAATGTGGTGTTTCTGCATGTGTGCTGCATTGTAACAAAAGTAAATGAATTGTCTGTACACATTGAAGAGAATAATTATGATCTGAGACTCCTTACAAAAACATGGCTCCAGGATGACAAGGATTGGATCCTGAATATCAAAGGGATAGTCAAATGGGAAGCTAGGTAAAGGTAGAGGGTTGCCATTGCTAATCAAAGCACTGACCACAGGGTAGTCTGGTGTCCGCTCTGATTTCAGGTTCTCATTTCTCTGTCCTCTGATCTCCCTGTTCCCACAGAATAAGATGTCAGTCTGTTCTCAGCTCTACTGGATTTCTGCTGAAGCTTTGACCCCCCCTCCCCTCTTTTTACACCTTCTGGAACAGTATAATATTCAGTCAGTCAATCAAAGCCCAATGCACACAATCTCCCAGTCTCTCAACCAACCAGACACAAAAGTGTAGTCATAGCAGGGAATCAAGCAAGAAAAATGAAACAACATGAGAAATAAATAGGTACTAGTGCTTAATGTCTGTTCATTAGGAAGCAAACCAGAAATAGGGCTCTCCCAGGATTCTGATTGTGCCCAACTTGAGGATTCTGTCTCCCTTACATCTAACTATTAGTACCCAGCTATGATTTACAATATCTACACCAGAAATGAAGCATCTTATCAAATAGAGGTAGACACGTACAGCACAAAAGTAGACTTTCTCTCTCTCTCATGTGCGCGTATACAAACAAGTCCATGGGGGTGAATTTTTATTTGTAGATACATTCTATTTTGCTTCAAAATGTACAATCTGCAGACAGTCAATAAATATAATATTTTGTAAATTTGACTTTGGAAATAGAACCAGTTTGATTCAAGGTTTGGACTCTGATCTCACACATTTAATCCATTGTCTGAGCTGAGATGTCAACTTTTGTTACAAAACCTTAAATTATGTTGAGAAGTGCCTTACAGGAAGTTGGAGATTTACATATTAATGAAGTCTGCAACCCATTTGAAAAGATGAAAGACTTAACAATCCAGGTTTGTTCAATATATCATTTCAGTGGCAGGACACTGCAATGTTTTTCCATAAATTCTGTCCCTTATGATCTTATTCTCCACAACCACCTGATGAAAGAGTTTCGTGCCGAAAGCCAGTGCTTCCAAATAACTTGATGTTATGTGATTTTTAACTTTTGTCCAGGTTAGGGTGGATTGGCCATGCTCAAATTACCCATAGTGCCCAGGGATGTCCAGGTTAGGTGCATTAGTCAGAGGTGAATGTAGAGAAATGGGGGTTGGGGAATTACTTTCTGGAGGGTCGGGTGGATTCGTTGGGTCGAGTAACCTGCTTCCACACTGTGGGGATTCTCTGAAGTGAAGAGATTTCTGCAAACTATGCAGGGCAGCACAGGTGTCTCCATGTGAATTTGTGCGTGAGTGTGTTTTTGCATGTGTGCTTGATTGGTGAAGTGAGTGTTATGGAGTATCAGTCTGTGCGAGGGTGAGTATTGAGGATGTGTGTGTGTCAGAGAGTATGTGCATAAGAGAGGTGTGGATAAAAGCCAGGGATTGCATTTTGCTCAAACAAGGAAGGGCAAGAGGGTCTGCAGAGGCTGACTAGATGTCCCAGTCACCATCCATTTTAATTCCTCTTCCCTCTCCCTTTCTGATATGATCAGCTTTGGACTCCTTCATTGCCACAACGATCCAATCCACAAATTGGAGGAACAACACCTCATCTTCCACCTGGAGTTGTCTAATTTCTTCCCTCCCAGCCCCAACTCCCTTCACAGCCTCTGCCCCTCCCATTCACTCTTCCCTGCCACCAACCAGATTCCTTCCTCCCATCAACCATCAGGTTGTACCCTCTATCTTCACCAATCCCCACTTCAACAGCTTGCCCCTGGCACCCCTTTATCTGCATCTTGTTCGACACCCATCCCCCATCCGGAAGAAGGATTACACCTGAAATGTCGACTTCTCCACCTCCTGATGCTGCCTGGCTTGCTGTGTTCTTCCAGCCTCCTGACTGTCTATATTGTCAATGAGACACAGACCTGGACCAACTGTTCCATAGTCTGTCCCCTTCCTGGATTCACTCCCTTTCCATTCAGTTGCTGCAAGTCAACAATTGAACCCCAGAATGAAAAATAAATTTTAAAAAGTGGGTGAGAAAAGAGAGTATTGTACTCACAGATGTTGGACAAAGGAAGAAAGTTGCAGTCTGGGGTGAAGCTCAATCTTCATTCAGAGAGAGGAGCAGCATCTGTAATCAAATAGACAGTCATAGATGTACAGCAATGAAACAAACCCTTCACTCGAACCTGTCCATGCGGAGCAGATATCCTAACCCAATCTAGTCCCACTTGCCAGCACCTGACCCATATCCTTCCAAACCCTTCCTATTCATAAACCCATCCAGATGCTTTTTAAATGTTGCAATTGTACGTGTGTCCACCACTCTCTCTGGCAGCTTACTCCTTAACTGCACCCCACACTGCGTGGAACTCTTATATCTTTCCCCTCTCACTGAAAACCTATGTCTCTCTAGCCCCCCCCTCCCAAGCCCAAACCATGCACTTCAAAGAATTTAGAAACCTCATCCTTTACGATGGATTCTAGAATTTTACCTACAACTGAGATTAGGCTAATTGACGAATAATTTTCCATCTTTTGTCTTGGTCCTTTCTTGAACAAAGGACTTACGACAGTGATTTTTCAATCACCTGGGACTTTCCCTGTCTCCAGTGATTTTTGAAAGATTACAACCAACACCTCTGATAATTCTTCAGCCATGTCCCGCAGAACGTGAGAATGTAGCCATCAGAACCAGGAGATTTCTCAATCTTTAGACCTTTTAGCTTTTCTAGCACTTTCTCTTTTGTAATGGCTACCGTACTCAACTCTGTCCCTTCACTCTCCTTAATTGTTAGGATGTTACTCATGTCTTCCACTGTGAAGACTGCCACAAAGTATTTATTAAGTTTTTCAGCTATTTCCTTATCGCCCAACACTATCCTTCCTGCATCAATTTGGAGCAGCCCAATCTCTACTTTTGCCTTGTTTGTTTCTTAATGTATTGCAAAAAAACAGCTTACCTTCATATTTGATCCTCTCCTTCCTTATTTCTCTCTTTATCTTCTGTTTGTTTTTGTAGTCTTCCCAAGCATCTGATTTCCCAGTGCTCTTGGCCACATTGTAGGTTCTCTCTTTTTCGTTGATACGTTTCCTGACTTCCTTTGTCAGCCACGGCTATCTTCTTCAACCCCCTCCCCCCAATAATCTTTCTTTTTTTTGTACGAACCTCTGCACTGTGTCCTCAATTACACCCATAAATTCCTGCCATTGTTACTCTACTGCCTTCCCCACTAGGCTCTGCTTCCAATAAATTTTTGGCTGTTCCACTCCCATTGCCCTTGTAATTATCTTTTAACTGTAATACCATTACATCCAATTTTACCGTCTCTTTCTCAAACTGCACACTGAACTCTACCATATCATAATCACTGCCTCCTAAGTGTTCCTTTGCTTTAAGATTTTTTTATAAAGTCTGGCTCATTACATAGCACTAAGAATTGAAATATACTCAGTTAGGCCACAGTTGAGGACAGTGTGTAAGGGGCAAATGGCCTATTCCTAGTCTTGTGAAATTGGTTCTAGCTCTGGAGAAATAGAACCATTGAGTTGTAGAGCACAAAAACAACTGTTTGGTATGTGCTGACCAGAGAGCCTAAATTAATCTAGTCCCATTTGCCAGCACTTT
This sequence comes from Hemiscyllium ocellatum, assembly GCF_020745735.1. Taxonomy (NCBI): domain Eukaryota; kingdom Metazoa; phylum Chordata; class Chondrichthyes; order Orectolobiformes; family Hemiscylliidae; genus Hemiscyllium; species Hemiscyllium ocellatum. The sequence continues at coordinate 684,865 of NW_026867482.1, read as the reverse complement.
GTCCATATCCCTCTAAAACTTCCCATTCATATACCTATCCAGATGTCTTTTAATTGTTGTATTTGTACCAGCCTCCACTATGTTCTCTGGCAGCTCATTAAGTTCACACACCAACCTATACGTGAAAAAGTTGCCCCTTGGGACCCTTTTAAATCTTTCCCCTCTCACCCAAAACTAATGGCCTCTTGTACTGGATTCCCCCGCCCAAGGGAAAAAAAACTTCTTTTTGTCCTATCCATGCCTGTCGTGATCTTTTAAAGCTCCATAAGATCATCCCTCAGCCTCCAATGCTCCAGGGAAAACAGCCCCAGCCCATACAGCCTTTCCCTGTAGCACAAACCATCCAACCCTAGCTAAAAATCACACAACACCAGGTTATAGTCCAACAGGTTTAATTGGAAGCACACTAGCTTTCGGAGCGATGCTCCTTCATCAGGTGATAGTAGATCAATCGTAACAGAATTTATAGCAAAAATTTACAGTGTGATGTAACTGAAATTATAACCCGAGCAACATTCTTATAAGTAATTTCTGAACTCTTAAGTTTCACAACATCCTTTCTGATTAGTCAGTAATAGGCTGTGAACAATATTTTGTTCGGGTTGTAAGAGAGGGCTTTTCTTGAGGTGAATTAACTTTCACTTTCGGTTCTAATCCTTGCAACCCTTGTAAGTTTTTCCCCTCTCACCCTAAACCTGTGCCATCGAGTTTGGGATTCCCCCTCCCCCTCAGAAGAGAAAAGCAAATGGAATGAGATGTGCAACCACAGGGAAAAGAAATTGTGGCTCCCGTCATTTTTACCCCAAATTGGCAATTGGACACAAGATCTGTCAGTAACAACTAGCGCCGACCGCAATTGGTCAGGTGGAGTAAGGTGCGCTCTGATTGGAGGGGGTCCACATGACACGCGTCAATGAAAGAGGAGACGGAAAGAAGAAGAAAAACAAAGATGGTGGCTTCTCCCCGATGTGGAACTGCTGGTGTTTCTGAAGTGTGATGGCCTGGGTAAAGCACTTCCCGCACTCAGGATAACTAAAGGGCCTCTCCCCGGTGTGGGACCGCTGGTGTCTCAGCTGGGCAGAGACCTGGGTAAAGCACTTCCCACATTCACAGCAGCTCAAGGGCCTCTCCCCCGTGTGGACCCGCTGGTGGGTCTGCAGGGTGGAGGAATCGCTGAAGCCTTTACCGCACTTGGGGCAGGAGAGAGGCCTCTTTCCCCCCCCCCCCCCCACCCACCCTTGTGGATTCGCTGGTGCCTCAGCAGGGTGAAGGAATTGCTGAAGACCTTCCCACACTCGGGGCAGCTGAAAGGTCTCTCCCCTGTGTGGATCCGCCAGTGGGTCAGCAGGACGGATGCCTGGGTAAAGCCCTTCCTGCACTCGGGGCAGCTGAAGGGCCTCTCACCAGTGTGACTGCGCTGATGAGTTTCCAAAGCAAACGGGGCACAGAAGCCTTTCCCACAGTTGCCACACTTCCATGGTTTCTTCACGGAGCGGGATTCCTCGGGTTTCGCTATGGCCAAAACGTCAGCTGCACACAAATGTGGGTACAGCCCCACCCTGCCGTGAATTCCTCTTTCCAGGCCGTATAACTGTTTCAGGATCCAGACTCACTGTGCTGCGACATAGGGTCTCTCATCCAGTCCCACGGATTCTGAAAATGTACTTGAGCAGGAAGCAAATGCTCAAAAGAATCGACATTTCAGGCATGAGCCTTTCTTCAGGAATGAGGAGAGTGTGCCAAGCAGGCTAAGATAAAATGTAGGGAGGAGGGACTTGGGGAAGGGGTGTTGGAAATGTGATAGGTGGAAGGGGGTTAAGGTGAGGGTGATAGGCCGGAGTGGAGGTGGGGGCGGAGAGGTCAGGAAGAAGATTGCAGGTTCAGAAGGTGGTGCTGAGTTCGAGGGTTGGGACTGAGACAAGGTGGGGGGAGGGGAAATGAAACTGGAGAAATCGGAGTTCATCCCTTGTGGTCGGAGGCTTCCTACTCTGGAGAAGGACATGGAAGATATAGAATTTTGGGAAATAGATAACATCTTGAAAAATGTCCATATTACAGAGGAGGTGGTGCTGGATGTCTTGAACACAAAGGTGGATAAATCCCCAGGACCTGATCAGGTGTACCCTAGAACTGTGGGAGGCTATGGGAAGTGATTGGTGGGCCCCTTGCTGAGATATCTGTATCATCGATAGTTACAGGAGAGGTGCCAGAAAACTGGGGGTTGGTTAACATGGTATCACTATTTAAGAAAGGTGGGAAGGAAAAGCCAGGGAACCTGACATTGGTGGTGGGCAGGTTGTTGGAGCAAATCCTGAGGAACAAGATTTACATATATTTGGAAAGGCAAGGACTGAATAGGGATAGTCAGCATGGCTTTGAGCATGGGAAATCATGTATCACAAATTTGACTGAGTGTTTTAAAGAAGTAACAAAGAAGATTGATGAGGGCAGAGCGATGGACATGATCTACATAGGCGTTTGACAAGATTCCCCAAGGGAGACTGATTAGCAAGGTTATATCTCATGGAATAGAAAGAGAACTAGCCATTTGGATACAGAACTGGCTCAAAAGTAGAAAGGGGTGGTGGAGAGTTGTTTTTCAGGTTGGAGGCTTATGCCCAGTGGAGTGCCACAGGATTGGTGCTAGGTCCACTGCTTTGTATTTTTTATACAAATGATTTGGATGTGAACATAAGATGTTTAGTTAGTACATTTGCTGATGACACCAAAATTGGAGGTGTAGTGAACAATGAGGAAAGTTACCTCAGATTACAATGAGATCTTGATCAGATGGGCAGTCATGTTGCGGCTGTACAGGACATTGGTTAGGCCATTGTTGGAATATTGCGTGCAATTCTAGTCTCTCTTCTATTGGAACGATGTTGTGAAACTTGAAATGGTTTAGAAAAGATTTACAAGGATGTTGCCAGGGTTGGAGGATCAGAGCTATAGGGAGGTTGACTAGGCTGGGGCTGTTCTCCCTGGAGTGGAGGCAGTTGAGGGGTGACCTGAGAGGTTTATAAAATCATGAAAATCACGGATAGGGCGAATAGCCAAGGTCTTTTCCCCCAGGATAGAGGAGTCCAAAACTAGAAGGCATAAGTTTAAGATGAGAGGGGGGAAAGATTTAAAAAGGAACTAAGGGGCAATGTTTTCATGCAGAAGGTAGAGCGTGTATGGAATGAGCAGCCAGAGGTAGCGGTGGAGGTGGGTACAACTACATCATTTAAAAGGTGTCTGGATGAATAGTTCAGATTTAGAGGAATTTGGTGCAATTGCTGGGACTGGGTCAGATTGGAACATCTGGTCGGCATGGATGAATTGAACTGAAGTGTCTGTTTCTGTGCAGTGTGACTCTAAAAGTCTATAACTGCTATGACCGAAACTAGACCTTTTTACTGATAAAATTCCTGATGGAAGTTTTTAGTGCACCCAGTTTCAGGAGATTTCTGGTGAGTAAAATTGGTATATGTCCTATATCCTCGAAATTCTGAAAAATAAAATTAAATAATTCTCTCTGTGAATGGTACAATCCACACCCAGTGATGTGAATAGTACAATCCTCCCTCTCCAAATGATGCAATCTTTCCCCTCTGAATGGTACAATGTTTTCCTCCCCCACATCCATGTGGGCTACAATGCTCCCAAGTCTCAATGATCCGATCCTTTCCACACCACCTCCCCCACCATGATGAATGGTACAATTCTCCCCCTGAGAATCCTGAGCTGGGATGCCCCAATCCCTTTCTGTTTCATATTTCCGAAGCCTTTCCCATTTTGAAAACAGTCTGTTTCTGGTCTTCCCTCCAAAGGGTATAACCTCAGACTTTACCACGTTGGTCAGAGAAGGGCAAAGGGAATACATTCTCCTGGCCTGTCCAAGCACTCTCAGCATAGACCCTTTTGGAACTCCAAAGACCCCTTTATGCCAACTCTCTACCTTCTACCAGTCAGCCAGTCCTCTATCCGTGCCAGTAACTTGCCCCTACATCAGGTACTCTTATCATATATTCGCAGCCTCCTGTGCGGCACCTTGTCGAAGGCCTTCTGGAAATCCAAATCGCTCACGTCCACTGGCTTTTCCTTTGTCTAACTTACTCATTACCTGCTCAAAGAATCCTAATAGATTTGTCAGACATGACCTCCTCTTGTCAAAGCTGTGCAGACTCGGTCCTGTTTTACCATGCACCTCCACATACTTCCCACTCTCACCCTTCATAAAACCTGTTAAATTTACCCATTTTTACCATAAATACACTGTTCTATTCTTTAAAATGTATTCAAGTTTAAAGATTTCATATTATGTATGTACACTACCTTTGCCCCTCTTAATATTTTATCCTTCGGAAGACCTTCAAAATAGATTAGCACAATGTATGAAGCTGACTGTGTGACTGCATCAAGTAAAGGAGATGGTAAGAATGAGAAAGGAGCAGCTAAATATCTAAACCTACCCATGCAATGGTCAAGAAGGTACAACAACGCTTCTTCTTTCTCAGAATGCGTAAGAAATTCGGCATGTCCAAAATGACACTCACCAATATTTACAGATACACTACAGAAAGCATAGCATCTTGCCCTGCTACGGCAACTGCTCTGCCCAGGACCAGAAGAAACTACAGAAGGTTGTGTGTACAGCACAGTCCATCACGGAAGCCAACCTCCCACCGATGGAATCCATCGACACTTCTCGCTGTCGTGGAAAGGCTGCCAACCTCAAAGATTCCTCCCAGCCCAGGAATGATCTCCCACACCATCTTCTGTCAGGCAGAAGATACAGAAGCTTGAACACACTCACCAACAGGTTCAAGAATAGCTTCTTCCCTGCCATTAATAGACTGCTGAATGGAGCTCTCCAATTTGAAATCTAATGTTGACCTTGCTTCTGCGCACCTCCTGTGCAGCTGTAACCCTGTACGCCTCACTCTGTCTACGCGCAGTATGACCTGCATGTCCTCGTTTGCTTGGATCTGACTGTACTGCTGATAAAACAAAACTTTTGACTCCACTTAGGTACATAGCACAGTACAGGCCCTTCGACACTCGATGCAGTACCGGCCCTTTATCCTACTCTAAGGTCAAACTGACCTACATACCAATTATTGTACTAACTTTCATGTGCCTATCCAAGAGTCGATTAAATGTCCCTAATGTATCTCACTCTACTACCACTGTTGACAGTGCATTTCACACAGCCATAACTATCTGAGTAAAGAACCTACTCTGACATCTCCCCGAAACCTTCCTCCAATTACCTTAATATTATGCAGAGTGTGGGGTACTCAAAAACATAGGTTGAAGGTGAGTGGGGAAAGGGACCTGAGGGGCAACATTTTCACACAGGGGGTGGTTCGTGTATGGAATGACCTGCCAGCAGAAGTGGTGGAGGCTGGTACAATTACAACATTTAAAAGGCATCTGGATGGGGATATGAATAGGAAGGGTACAGATGGACATAGGCCAAATGCTGGCAAATGGGGCACTAGATTCATTTAAGATATGGACGGATGGGTTTGTTTCCGGCTCTAAAACTCTATGACTCTATGTCTACTTAGTCGAAACCAATTTCACAAAATAAGGAATAGGTCATTCACCCCTTCCAGCCTGTCCTGAGCTGTGGCCTAACTGCACGTATTTCAGTGCCAGTTTCAGAAAGATTTCAGCAGCTCTTTTAAAAAATTGAAATGCGTTGAGACTTCAATGATGTTTCTGAATATATAATTTTAGCTATTCTCAAATTTTAAAGATAAGAGTTTCTAGTGAACACAGCCCACACCTCCCACTGCTGCCAGTAACCTTTACAATGTTGATGAAACGATGCAGTACCTGTACTCCTTAAAAATTTACAATTTCTAACGATACGAGCAAATCATTCACTGCTCCATCTGATACACGACATTAGAAACTTAGTGCAGGAGGCTGGAAGAAATGAGCAGCTTTAAAACAGAGACCATCTGGAGCTCAAAGCTTTCAATGAGAGTCTGAGCCCGGCAGTAAGTTCAGGTAATCTTTATTGTGACCCAATTTTGTTACAGGAATAGCTGAAGGCCTTCTCACACTCAGGACAGCTGAAGGGCCTTTCGGCCGTGTGGACCCGTTGGTGCATCAACACGTGGGAGGAATTGCTGAAGGCCTTCCCGCACTCAGAGCAGCTGTAGGGCGTCTCCCCCGTGTGGATCCGCCGGTGCCTCAGCAGGTGGCAGGAATCGCTGAAGGCCTTCCCGCACTCGGGACAGCTGAAGGGCCTTTCTCCCGTATGGACTCGTCGGTGGGTCAACAAGGTGAAGGAATTGGTAAAGGCCTTCCCACACTCAGGGCAACTGAAAGGCCTCTCCCCCGTGTGGATCCGCTGGTGCCTCAGCAGGTGGGAGGAATAGCTGAAGGCCTTCCCGCACTCAGGACAGCTGAAGGGCCCTTCTCCCGTATGGATTCACCGGTGGGTCAGCAAGGTGGAGGAACTGCTGAAGGCCTTCCCACACTCTGGGCAACTGAAAGGCCTCTCCCCCGTGTGGATCCGCTGGTGCCTAAGCAGGGAAGAGACCTGGGTAAAGCCCTTCCCACACTTGGGACAGGAGAATGGCCTCTCCCCGGTGTGGATGCGCCGATGAATCTCCAGGTCAGACGGAGTACGGAAGCCTTTCCCACAGTTACCACACTTGCACGGTTTCTCCATGTCCGAAGCTTCAGCCACAATCAAACGCATGTACTGCCCCCCCACTGCTGGGAATTCCTCTTTCCAGGCTGTATAACAGTTTCAGGCTCCACACACAGTGCGCAGCAACAGTAAGGTCTCTCAGCCAGTCCCACTGATAATGAAAATGTACTGAAATAGAAACCAAAAAGGTTTGCTACTTCTCACAGAATTATAGTCAAAAATCGTGGCTGTCCTGATCAATTGAGAGACTGTCCGATATTGACATGAAAATAAGGACTGCAGACGCGGGAGAGTCAGTGTCGAAAAGTGTTGTGCTGTAAAAGCACAGTGGGTCAGGCAGCATGAGAAGCAGGAGAGTCAACGTTTCAGGCATAAGGCCTTCATCTGTTCATTGAGACTTCCATCTTCAGATCTTCAAATACTCTGTAAAAAGAGATTACAAAAATCATTACTGTCAGTGCAGGGTAGAAATTCAGAACAAGCTATTCTACTTTCTGTGGAACATCCTTTTCTTTTGTTCGTTCACAAAATTGAAAGCATCATCCCACTGCTCCTTCATCAGGTGGTTGTGGAGAATAAGATCATTAGGCACAGAATTTGTAGAAAGACATTTGTGTCCTGCCACTGAAATGATATATTGAACAAACCTGGATTGTTAAGTCTTTCATCTTTTACAATGGATTACAGGTATCATTAATATGTAAATCCCAGAACTTCCTGTAAGGCAATCTCTCAAGATAACATAATGCTTTATAACAAAAGGTGACATCTCAGCTTAGACAATGCATTAAAGGGATGAGGCCAGAGTTTGTCTGTATCCCAATCTGGAGTCAGACTGGTTCTATTTCCAAAGCAGGAATTTATAAAATATTACCTGGATTGACTGCCTGCATGAACTGCTGAGTCTCATCCACCAGCTGAAATGACTGGATAGGGAGGGCTTGAACCCCACAGTGCAATGAATTCCTACTTTTCACCAAAATCCCAAATGTCCACACTCACTCAGTTGCTCTCTCACAAATGCAAGATTTCTTCTGATCCCAGGAAGAGCAAAACATCTATGAAACATCTATGGGTGGCATGGTGGCACAGTGGGCAGCACTGCTGCCTCACAGCGCCAGAGACCCAGGTTCAATTCCCGCCTCAGGCGACTGACTGTGTGGAGTTTGCACATTCTCCCCATGTCTGCGTGGGTTTCCTCCAGGTGCTCCAGTTTCCTCCTACAGTCCAAAAATGTGCAGGTTAGGTGAATTCAAAATGCTAAATTGCCCATAGTGCTAGGTGCAGGGGTAAATGTAGGGGAACAGGTCTGGTTGGGTGCGCTTCGGCGGGTTGGTGTGGACTTGTTGGGCCAAAGGGCCTGTTTCCACATGTAAGTAATCTAATCTAATCACGAAAGCTGCTTTGAAATTCCAGTTTTCACAACCACAATTCTGCTTTCACCAAGACAATTAGAGTCATACAGCATGGAAACAGAACCTTTGGTCAAACTCGTCTGTGCCAAACAGATATCCAAAATTAATCCAGTCCCATTTGCCAGCATGTGGCTCTTATGGTTCCTGTTCATGTATTCAACAAGGTTCATTTTAAATATAATTGTATCAGCCTCCACCACTTCCTCTGACAGTTCATTCCATACATGCACCACCCTCTGCGTGAAAAAAATTGCTCCTCAGGTCCCGTTCAAATCATTCCCCTCTCACCTCAAACATATGCCCTCTAGTTTTGGCCTCCCTGACCCTGGGGAAAAGACCTTGGATATGCACCCTATCCATGCCTGTTATAAACCTCTATAACGCTGTCCTCAGCCTCTGATGCTCCGGCAAAAATATCCCTCACCTAATCAGCCTTTCCCTGTAGTTCAAACCCTCCAAGCCTCGCAACAGCCTTGTAAATGTTTTCCGACCCCTCTCAAAGTTTGAAAGTTCTTTCCAAAAGCAGGGAGACCAGAACTGGACGTACTATTCCAAAAGAGGCCTAACCAACGTACAGCCACAACATGACCTCCCAACGCCAATACTCAATGCTCTGACCAATAAAGGAAAGCATACCAAACACCTTCTTCACTATCCTATCTACCTGCGACTCCACTTTCAAGGAACTAAGAACCTGCACTCCGAGGTCTCTTTGTTCTGCAACACTCCCCTTCACTGTACCAGTCCTGTCTGGATTGTTTGACCAAAATGCAAAACCTCACACTTCTCTAAATTAAACTCCATCTGCCACTCCTCAGCCCACTGGTCCATCCAATCAATTCTAATTTATAGTCAATTCTGCTTCCTCTCTTATTCCCTCAAAGCTAAAAGTCTCCATCCCACACACTCTCCCTCCCTTCTCACTTTGTTGAGCCTAATCTCTGTTGTATCTCATCCTGAAGGGTCTAGGTGATGCTGATTAACAGGCCTACACTCAGGGGAGATCTAATTGAAACATACGGAATACTGTACGGCCTGGACAGAGTGGACGTTGGGAAGAACTTTCCATTGTGAGGAGAGACTAAGGCTCAAGGCACAATCTTAGAGTAAAGGGAAGACCCTTTACATTGGAGATAAGGAGAAATGTCTTCAGCCAGAGAGTAATGAATCTATGGAATTAACTGCCACAGAAGGCTGTGGAGGCCAGATCACTGAGGATATTTAAGACGAGATAGATAGGTCCTTGAGTATCAAGGGGATCAAGGGTTATGGGGAAAAAGCAGGAGAACGCAGATAAGAAACTTAATAGCCACGATCGAATGGTATGAGCAGTCCCAATGGGCCGAAAGGCCTCATTTCTGCTTCTATAGCTGATGGTCTCTTGCTGTCCTGGACACAAAACTGCATGAATCCAGGTAAGATTCTGTTAATCCATTTTTTAAAATTAGAATCAGTCTGACCATTGTGGTACAGACAGCCTCACACAGGGAAACTCACACCTTCAATACATTATCTGGAATGATGTGACACCAATTGGGAATGTAAAATTTTTTTTAAAAATTTGCTATTCACATATGAAAGAATGACCATGTTGGTTTCAGTTCTCAAAGAGGAGAGACTTAACAAACAATCCAGGTCTTTTTCAATTTATAATTTCAGTTACATCACACTGTAAACCTTTGCTATAAATTCTGTGTCTTACAATCTTATTCTCCATAACCACTTGATGAAGGAGCAGCGCTCTGAAAGCTAGTGCTTCCAAATAAACCTGTCGGACTATAACCCTGTGTTGTATGATTTTTAACTTTGCACACAGAGCATGAGAATTGGGAGCAGGAGTTGGCCAATTGGTCTTTTGAATCTGGACCAGCATTGAACTGGATATGAATCTACCCAAATCTAGGTGAATAAGCTGGGACTTCCTTCACTGGAGCACAGGAAGTTGAGAGGTGACCGTCCAGAGGTTTATAAAATCATGAGAGGTATACATGAGGTGAATGGCAGGTGTCATTTCCCTCAGGTGGGAGTTTCAGGATTACGCAGCAAATTGTGAAAAGTGAGAGGAGAAAGGTTTTGAAAAGATTTGAGGGGCACCTTTTTTTTATAAAAATACAGTGGCTCATGTGTTGGATGAATGTCCCGAGGAAGTGGTGGATGCCGGTATAGTTACTTTTAAAAGACATTTGGTTAAGTACATGAATAGGAAAGGTTCGGAGGGATATGGGCCAAACACTGGCAAGTAGGATTAGATTAGTTTGTGAATATAGTCAGCATGGACTAGTTGGACTGAAAGGTCTGTTCATGTGCTGTGTGACTGTAACTGTTCTCTCCTGGTCTTAAAAACATTTTCTTGCTTTCCCCCATAAACATCCACTTCATTGTTGCTCAAAAATCAGATGAACTCAGCCTTGAATATATTCAATGACCTCTAACTGCAGGAAGACATCCCCACTTCTGAACTCAATTCCTCCTGTTAATATAGCACTTGCCTTGCTGATTGCTTGCTGCACCTGTCTGACAACTGGCAGTGACTGGTGTAGAAAGACACTGAGCCCCCTTTCTACATCCACATATCATTCCCTATTCCCTAGGGCCCAAAACATCGACTATCCTGCCTCTCGGATGCTGTCTGGCCTGCTGTGCTTTGCCAGCGCCACACTTACTGACTCTAATCACCGGTATCTGCAGATCTCACTTTCTCCACGTCTCAGTATAACACCATTTAAATAATACAATTCCTTTCTGCTTTTCTCCCCCCCCACAGCAAAGGCTACAACTTCACATTGTTGTATTCTATTTCTCACGGATTTTCCAATTGTGATCTTCTCTACGTTGGGGAGACCGAAGTTGGGAACGGTTTGCCAAGCTTCGCAGACAGGTCCACAGAGGTTGATGGGACCTCCCAGTCACCACACATTTTAATTCTCCTTCCCACTCCCTTTCTGAAAATACTATCTTAGGCCTCCTCCATTGCCACAATGAACCAAGCAGCAGATTGAAGTAACAACACCTCATCCTCCGCCTGGGCAGCCCATAGCCCAGAGGTTTCAACATTGAGTTCTCCAGTCTCAAATATTCTCACTTCCCATCCCCCCCGACTCCCTTCTCAGCCCCTCCCCTCCCCCTCAATTCTACTCCTCCCTGTCATCAACCAGATTTATTCCTTCCATTGACCCACCAGGTCGGACCCTCCACCTATCCCCACTTCACCACCCAGCCCTCAGGACACCGCTACACCCATCCCCAATCCTGAAGAATGGTTACAACTGAAACGTGGACTTCTCCACCTCCTGATGCTACCTGGCTTGTTCTGTTCTTCCAGCCTTCTGCCTGTCTATTTCGTCAATTGCGACACAGACGTTTCCAGAGTCTGTTCCCACCCCGATTCACTCCCTTTCCTTTAAGTTGCTGCAAGTCAACAACTGAACCCCTGAATTTTTTTTAAAAAATGGAAAAGGTGGCGAGAAAACAGTGACCTGTACTCACAGATATTGGACAGAGGAAGGAAGTTGGATTCTGGGGTGATGGGCTCGATCTTCATTCAGAGAAACAGCAGCAGCTTCAGAAGCTCATGGTCAAACTTCCTCATTCAGACAATGGGGTGACTCTGATTGGCGGGAGGACTAGACTCCTTCCGGTCCTCCAGTACTTCGTATTGGTCAATCAAAAGAAGATCGCGCGCCTTTTTTGGCGGACTGTGATGAGCGTACCTGGTGTTTTGCTGACACCGGAAAACATGCGCAGTATGTTCTTTTAAGATGCTGGTGTTACTGACAGATTTTAAGTGTCCAAATGCCAAAAAGAAGAAAAGAAGTAGAGTCACAATATTTTTTCCCCTGTGGTTCGACATCTTATTGCCTTTGCATTTTGTCTCGCTGCTCAACTTTTGTATGCCTTTTCCCCTTGTTGAGAGAGTCTCCCCGTGAGCTGACTGGGCAGAGCTTTAACCAGTTACACTGACTGAGAGTGTCTCCCCGTGAGCTGACTGTGGGAAGGAGCTTTAACCAGTTACACAGACTGAAGAAACATTACACTATTCGCAGGAGGGAGTGACTGTACACGTTTCCGGAGTGTGATCACACTTTCAATTGTTCATTTGAAACACAGAGTCAGAGTCAAAAAGTCAGCAGAACTGCGGAGAAGTTGTGGAAATGTAGAGACTGAGGGAAGGGATTCCATTCCCCGTGGGCACTGGAGATCCATCAGCTCAGTCGCAGTGCGGAGAGGCCGTTCTTCAAAAAATTATTACAACATTATTTCTCATTGACAAAAACACATTCACGCTGCCTGATTACCTTGAACTTGTACAAGTGCCCTGTCATGATATCTTTAATAATAGCTTTGAACATTTTCCCTACGATATATGTTAAGTTAAACGGTCTGCAGTTTCCTGTTCGGTCTCACGAAAGGACTTTTCTAATCTAAAGAAACGACCCTGAAACTAATGAGTTTTGGAAAATTAAAACCAATACATTAAATATTTCACTCGCTCGTTTGTCTTTCAGTGTCGAGGATGAAATCAGACTTGTCAGCTCGTAGTTCTAACAGTTTACTCAGTACTACTTCCCTAGTAACTGTAATTCTTTCAGTTCCTCCCTCCTTTCAATTCCTGATTTACAGCTAGTTCCAGGGTGTTACTTTTATCCTCTCGAGTGAAGTCAAATTCGAGCTCTTTCCAATTCATCTGCCATCTCTTTATCCTCCGTTACTGAATCCCCAGACTCATTTTCTGCAGAACCAACACTTCCTTGTTAACGTTTTTTAAGAAAAGCTGACAAAACTTTTCTACCTGTTTTATTGTTTTTGGCTAACTTTCTAACCCTACTTGCTGTGTTCCTGCCTGCATTATTTCTGATGTTTTGCCACAGCTCTCAACTCTAGCATCAACCTGTCTGCTTATTCGAGAGAACTAAGCTTGGTTAAGTGTTGCAAAACACACAAGGGCAAATCTGTCCTCTCCAGAAAGTGTTAGTGCTTAACATGATAAAATTCACTTTGAAATATTGTTCATCCAAATTTTACCAAACACATACTACAGATTCAACATCCCACAATGGCACCCTGTTTTGTTATGATCTTTAATTCTGAAGAGACATTTGAATACCCAGTGATTAACTGAAAGAACTTTTCATTAAGTTTTCACGTTTTTTAACAAATAAAAATGACCAATTAACTGGATTAATTTAGCAGAATGGGATGTATAGCCTTAAATTGTAAATCTATGTTTCTTAACATTCCTGCAAGAGTTCCCACGAATATCTGCATGAATCTTGATAGTTCATTCACTTTCTGTGAATAGTCCAAGGCATGCAACATCTCTCTAGGATTCACTTGAATCCTTCTCAGGATTCCAAATATTCCTGGTAATTGTAAGTGAGAAAAGGTCTGCCACCCTGGCAACCCACAATAGGCCCACAATTGGCCAAACTGTACCAAAACACCCAGAATGCCTCAGCACGGACCAAGCAGGCTGACAAGTGAAACTAGACAGGACTCGCAGACAAGGGAATACCTGTACACTTCACGCACCCACTATCAATGACAGAGCACCACAGCTATCCCAAAGCCCCGAGGGCAGCTTCACAATCCAGCAACACCAAAGCCACACAAAGAACAAGTCAGACAGAGAGGCACCAGCAAGAGCACTACCCCCAGGACAAGACAATGGAAGCAACTCACCACTTCAGAGGAGACATTAGCACCTCCCTGCAAAGAGAAATGATCCATGATACTGTCAGAATGTTGCTTTGTGTAGAGAATTAGGACATTCCTCTGATAACTGTTTTCCAGTTAACATCATTGCAACTAGATTACTCCAATTCCAGCAGCAACATTTCATTGCCATACAGAGAACTGGCTATGAGGTCACTTTACTACCTAAAGCCAACCTTTCCCTACAACATGCCCCTGCCCCTAACCCCGCCACCCTACTCCCACTCACTCTGACCACCATTACGGATGACCACGACTGTTTAGACCCTGTCCAGCAGGTCGTCACCCCGCACCTTGACCGCTCTGAAACACCTCTAGACAACTCTGACCTCATACTCGATACAGATGGCTCCTCCTTCAGGCCCTCAGACCACTGCACACTGGCAGGGTATGCCATCTGCACTCCTTTCTCAGTCCTAGAGTTAGCTGCACTGCCAGATGGGGCACATCTGCACAAGCTGCGGTGCTGTTTGTGCTCACTAGGGCTTGTGTCATTGCTAAAGGACACACAGCAAACATTGATCCTGACTCCAGATATGCCTTCCGAGTCGTTCACAATTTCAGCACATTCTGGAAACAGAGAGACTTCATCATTTCAGCAGGGAGGCCACTACAACACGCTGTGCTGATTTCTAACCTCCTGGAAGCAGTCCTGTTACCCTCAGCCCTAGCAATTATCAAATGCCGTGCCCATACCTCAGCCACTGACCCGGTCACCCTCGGGAATGCCTCAGCTGACACAGCAGCCCGGAAGTCGCTCTGCACCCCACCATCTACATCCTGCAGCATCCCAGAATAGTAAAGACCCCAGTATTCCCTGAGCCCATGGAGGCAGTGCGAGCTACTCAAGAAACTTCTCCACAGCAGGGAAAGGACAGTTGGGCCCACACTGGGGCCACACAATCTCCTTCCCTTAACCTGCTAATACACCCAGATGGCCGCATCATTTGTCCAAGAGCACACACTGGCCCTAGCAACCCACGGCATTGACCACACTGGCAAGAAGGCATGATTCATACTGAATCAGTCCTGGTATGCACCAGGATTCACTGCTGCTGCCCAAGTCCTGCTATCACAGTGCCTCATCTGCTGGCAGAACAATGCAGGGAAGCCAGTTGCCAAGTATGACCATCTGCCAGTTCCTGAAGGACCTTTCAGCCTCTTACAGGTTGACTTCACACACATGCCCCAAAAAACAGGGTTACAAGTACATCCTGGTCATCATAGAGTTGTTCTCCAAATGGGTGGAAGCATTTCCCACAAGAAAAGGACAATGCACACACGGTAGTATAATGCCTCCTGAAGGATGTCATTCCCAGATTTGGAGTTCCGGGTAGCATAGAGATGGACGGGGGGACTCACTTCACTGCTAGGCTCACGACTAGCATTAGCGAGGCACTAGGGATACCGTGGCGACACCACACCCCCTACCAACCTCAGTCATCAGGAATGGTCGAGCGGATGAATAGCACCCTTAAAACCACACTGACCAAGATCACCCAGGACACAGGACTGACCAGGCCAGACGCCTTGCCACTTGCCCTGTATACTATACCTGTGCAGGCAAACCACATGACTGGGCTCACCCGTTTTGAGATGCTTATGGGGTGACCCATGCCTTCCGATACCAGGCCCCCTAAACTCTCCACAGAGACAGCTCTTCTCCTGACACAAGAGGCCCTGCAGTATGTCCAGGCCCTTAGCAGGAGCATTAGTGTTACGCACGACCAGGTCAGGGCTGCATTGCCCACATCCCAATCAGTGCCCATTCATCCGTTCCAACTCAGGGACTACATCATGATAAGATCACTCGAAAAGGACTCCCTCTCCCTGAGTTGGAAAGGCCCCTACCTCATCCTGCTGACAACCTGGACAGCTGTGAAACTGGAAGGATGGCTCAAATGGACACATGCCACCCGCTGCAAGAGGGCTCCACAACCAATGAACAGGGACCAGAGAGAGAAGAAGACACTACTCCACCCACCGAGGATGGATCCAGCCGCTTGCCTCAGCATCAGCACCCTCGGCCTGACCATCACACTGTGGCTTGCTGGTAAACAGGGACAAGGGGCGAGACATTTAATAAACCTGCGTGACTTGTGGGCTAACACCTTCCTGAGAATGGCCCATCAGTATGCCCTGAGATTCAACCAGACCCACTGTTGGGTCTGCACTAGGGTCCCTGTCCACTCTCATGGGGGCATTCCCTTAGCGCCAATCCCTGTTAACATCTCTGACAAGGCAGAATGGTGGCTGGAATCAGACAGGTCCCCGGAGGTTACCATACTCAAAATAGCACCAGCAATGACCAAATATGGGGACAAGAGCCCAGCCTGCTGGAGGTCTGCGGGTTACCACCTGGACAAATTGAAAGAGTGGTTTTACCCGGCCTACAACCCCTCCCATGAGCCCCAGCCCTGACCATTGCTGACACCAGCCCACATGGGCCACCTGCGGGATCCATCTGTTTGAAACACACACAGCCACCCAGATGGGAGGCTGGCTGCAGGCAGTGCATTGACTCCCTGCTCCTAACTCCCACACACGCCGATCTACTGCAGATGGCAGCATTTTAAACCAACGGGTCCTCAACAGGATCACCCAGAATACCACCTTCCTCACCATCTGGACAGGGACCCAGACACTCCATCTCCGAACCTACAATGGCACCTATTTTATCTGTGCCCACAAAGCCTACCCCTGGTTGCTGTTATCCTGGACTGGGAGCTGCTATGTCAGGTACGCGGTACCATTCATCTATCACTCCCAGTCCCTTCCCTTCCTAAAGCCCATGACATGCAGCAGATAAGCCCTTGCTGCCCTTGAAGTAGCCCTCTACCTGATGGCACTGCACCGCCACCCACCCCCAATATCTTGCACACCTCTATCAAGTCATGTCTCATTCTTCTTCACTCCAGTGAGAAAAGCCTTGGCTGCCTCAACCCTCCAGCCCAGGCAGCATGCAAGTAAGTCTCCTCTGCACCTTTTCTAAGTTTCCACATCTTTCCTATAATGAGGCGATCAGAATGGAACACATTATTCCAAGTGTGGTCTCACCAGGATTCTATGGAGCTGCAACATAACCTTGCACCTCTTAAACTCAATATCTTGCTAATGAAAGCAAACACAACATACACCTTCTTAACAACCCTATCAACTTGGGTGGCAATTTTGAGGGATTTGTGGACATGGGCCCCAAAATCCCTCTGTTCCTCCATACTGCCAAGAATTCTGCCTTTAACTCTGTATTCTGCATTCAAATTTGACCTTTCACAGTGAATGACTTCACACTTTTCCAGGTTGAACTCCATCTGCCACTCATCAGCCCAGTTACGCATCTTGTCAATGCCTCACTGCAACCTACAACAGCCCTCCACACTACCCACAACTCTACCAACTGAATGTGGTACACGTGGCAATAAATCAAATTATATCAAATCAGAATGCTCTCACAAACAGCCCTCAGTGGGAATCTGACCCCTGGCCAGCCCCCTATTTCTCATTTGGATTCAGTATACTTGCATCTGTCCTTATGGCAGATCAAGAGACAATTAAATGTGTCAAGTTGAGGAAACGAAGCCTGTCACACAGATGTGGACCAACATTTTCCAGCGTCTATCCACTCCTCCGGATTGACTTGCTTTCCCTCCAGCTCCTGCAAACCAACAGAGAGAAAAGAAATGGCAAAGGAAGGGGAGGGTGAGAAAAGAGGGCATTGTGCTCACAGATGTTGGACAGAAGGAGGCTGGGATAAAGGTTATTCTTGAGAAAAAGAGCAGCATGTGGGGGCGGGGCTCTGATTGGCAGGAGGACCAATCTCCTTCCGGTCCTCCAGGGTTGACCAAAGGTCGATCTGTGCAGAGGAGTATTCAGGGTGAGGACCAGTTCAGTCAGTCGAAGGAGGGTGTCAGTGGAAGGGTACTGGTTGGTGCGGCGGGAAAGGAAGAAAACTAAACTTCTCTTTTCAATCCTCCCACTTCCTCCAAACTAAAGGAGTTGCCATGGGCACCCGCATGGGCCCCAGCTATGCCTGCCTCTTCGTAGGATATGTGGAACAGTCCATCTTCCGCAACTACACTGGCACCACCCCCCACCTTTTCCTCCGCTACATCGATGACTGTATCGGCGCTGCCTCGTGCTCCCACGAGGAGGTTGAACAGTTCATCAACTTTACTAACACCTTCCATCCCGACCTGAAATTCACCTGGACTGTCTCAGACTCCTCCCTCCCCTTCCTAGACCTTTCCATTTCTATCTCGGGCGACCGACTCAACACAGACATCTATTATAAACCAACTGACTCCCACAGCTACCTGGACTACACCTCCTCCCACCCTGCCCCCTGTAAAAACGCCATCCCATATTCCCAATTCCTTCGTCTCCGCCGCATCTGCTCCCAGGAGGACCAATTCCAACACCGCACAGCCCAGATGGCCTCCTTCTTCAAGGACCACAGATTCCCCCCAGACGTGATCGACGATGCCCTCCACCACATCTCCTCCACTTCCCGCTCATCCGCCCTTGAGCCCCGCTCCTCCAACCGCCACCAAGACAGAACCCCACTGGTTCTCACCTACCACCCCACCAACCTCCGCATACAACGTATCATCCGCCGCCATTTCCGCCACCTCCAAACGGATCCCACCACCAAGGATATATTTCCCTCCCCTCCCCTATCAGCGTTCCGCAAGGACCACTCCCTTCGTGACTCCCTCGTCAGATCCACACCCCCCACCAACCCAACCTCCACCCCCGGCACCTTCCCCTGCAACCGCAGGAAATGTAAAACTTGTGCCCACACCTCCACACTCACTTCCCTCCAAGGCCCCAAGGGATCCTTCCATATCCGCCACAAGTTCACCTGTACCTCCACACACATCATCTATTGCATCCGCTGCACCCGATGTGGCCTCCTCTATATTGGGGAGACAGGCCGCTTACTTGCGGAACGCTTCAGAGAACACCTCCGGGCCGCCCGAACCAACCAACCCAATCACCCCGTGGCTCAACACTTTAACTCTCCCTCCCACTCCACCGAGGACATGCAGGTCCTTGGACTCCTCCACCGGCAGAACACAACAACACGACGGCTAGAGGAGGAGTGCCTCATCTTCCGCCTGGGAACCCTCCAATCACAAGGTATGAATTCAGATTTCTCCAGTTTCCTCATTTCCCCTCCCCCCACCTTGTCTCAGTCGGTTCCCTCAACTCAGCACCGCCCTCCTAACCTGCAATCCTCTTCCTGACCTCTCCGCCCCCACCCCACTCCGGCCTATCACCCTCACCTTGACCTCCTGCCACCTATCCCACCTCCATCGCCCCTCCCCCTAGTCCCTCCTCCCTACCTTTTATCTTAGCCTGCTTGGCTCTCTCTCTTATCCCTGATGAAGGGCTTATGCTCGAAACGTCGAATTCTCTATTCCTGAGATGCTGCCTGGCCTGCTGTGCTTTGACCAGCAACACATTTGCAGCAAAGGTCGATCTCCCCGTCCATCAAAACAATGAGGGGCGGGGCCCTATTTCGATCTCACACATGCGCACCAGCACCTCCATGACTGCACGCATCCGCACTGCCCACGGCAGAGAGTGATTTCTGGGCCGCATAGGATTGTGGGAGCTAAAGCCGCCATTAACGTGGTGAAATCCAGTGTTCCTTACGGCTTCTTAAGGTTCTGTTGATGTGTTGGTGAAGTATATGCCAAGAGACAATCTTTAATCGAGTTTCGATTTATGCACTGAGTTAAACACTACAAGTGTTTAATTCTAAACGCTGTTTCCAATTCACTGTCAGTATATCACTTTCTCCGTCCTCAAGTAAGGATCGAAACAGTGCCCTCCATCTATCGCTCTTTTCTTGTGTTTTCTTTAGGTTGCAGGTTCCAACCCTCTGTTTTGATCATTTATTAAACATTACTCGTGGTGCATGGGCATCACTGGCTAGCCAGCATTTAGTTCCCCTTGAAAAGATGGTGGTGGCCTGCCTTCTTCAACTGCTGCACTCCACACACTGTACAGTGACCCACAATGCCTTTGGGGAGGTAAATTCCAGGACATGGACCCAGCAACACTGAAGGAACAGCAATAGGTTTCCAAGTCAAGATGGTGAGTGGCTTGGAAGTTATTTGCAAACGGTTGTGTTCCCAAGTATCTGTTGTCCTGGTCCTTCTAGCTGGGGTTAAGCATTACACAATACCAGATTAGAGTCCAACAGGTAGATGTGGAAGCACTAGCTTTTGGAGCACTGCTCCTTCATCAGGTGGTTGTGGAGTATGAAGGAGAAGCACACCCAAAGCTAGTGCTTCCAAATAAACCTGTTGGACTATAAACTGGTGTTGTGAGATTTTTAACTTTGTACTCCTCAGTCCAACACCGGCATCTCCAAATCACTTCTAGATTGGGATGGCTATTGATTTGGAAGGCATTTTCCAAGGTTCTTTGGTGAATTTCTGTGGTGCATCTTGTAGATAGTGGATACTATTGCTTCTGAACAGTGGGGCAGAGGGAGTGGATGTATGTGGATATGGTGCCAATCAAGCAGGCTACTTTGTCATGGAGTCATAGAGATGTACAGCATGAAAACAGACCCTTCGGTCCAACTCGTTCATGCCGACCAGATATCCCAACCTAATCTCATCCCACCAGCCTGCACCCAGCCCATATCCCTCCAAATCTTTCCTATTCATATACCCTTCCAGATGACTTTTAAAATGTTGCAATTGTACTAGCTTCCAACATTTCCAATGGTTGCCCATTCCAACCACGCATTACCCTGTGAGTTGAAAAAGTTGCCCTTTAGGTCTGTTTTATGTCTTTCCCCTCTTACTCTAAACCTCTGCCCTCATTCTGAACTTGCCTATCCCAGGGAAAAGACCTTGTCTATTCATCCTATCCATGCCTCTCATGATTTTATCAACCTCTATAATGTTCACCCCTCAGCCTCAAATGCCCCAGAAATACACCCAGAGTCTATTCAACCTCTCCCTATAGCTCAAATCCTCCAACCCTGGCAACATCCTTGTCAACCTTTTCTGAACCCTTTCAAGTTTCACAACATCCTTCCGATAGGAAGGAGACCAGAACTGCACGCAATATTCCAAAAGCGGCCTAAACAGTGACGTGTTCAACCAACCTAACAGTATTTAAAAACTTGGCTTCAGCTAACACATACCTCAGTTTCCTAGATTTGTGTATTGGCATATTTGCTTCCTATTTGTCAAATGCAAGCTGCAGTTCAACTGATGGACCTTCCTTAGCAATCTAAACTGGTGTATCGCTGACTCCTTTTTACTGCTATAAAAGTTATACTTGTCCAAAATTCCCCATAGCACATCCTTCCCCTTGACATTTACTGCTCTTATTTCCAAATTTCCCAAAAACTATTTATCCATTTTTGTGGCATTGTAACTAAACTGAACAAATTGTCCCAGATAAGCAGCAATATTTAAACAAGGCCAAAATGCTCTTGTCCCAGTGTTCTGGTTATATTTCCCAATATTTCAAAACTATGTCTCTCCTTAAACAGTACAAACAGCATACTATCATTCCTCAGTTATACAATCATTTGACTCATGCGAATAACTTTTAATCTCAGTTTAAATTTTAGTTTTCACTCGTTTTCTTTCCCATAACTCATTTAAATCTCCTGTATATCTTTAGCACTTACTGAGTACGTAATGCTGTCTATTGTAGTTTTATGGAAACTTGATAAAGGCTTGATATTGGTTTTGATTCCTAGGTTATTTAAAGATCAGAAGCAACAAGCATCTAATGGCCTTAGCATTCCACTCAACACCATTCCCTCAGTCTCAACCCAATTCTTTCCAGTTGGACTTTTTCTTATTTTTGAACTAAATTCTTAGTTTGATTTCCCATGGAGCTAGGGTAGTCTTACACCCAATAAGAGCAGAATTAAATGCTTTTGCTGGGTTCAAACATTAACATGGAATGATAGATTGTGACCACTAGGGGCTGTGTAAGCAATTAAAGTGTGGATACTCAGTACAGGTTTCAAAACTGAATTTCATCAATTGAATGTCCGGTTTACAGATTAAAACTGAATGTCCAATGCCTTGAGCTGCTACTAGTAGCTCTGGAACATCTTTCATAAATTGCTAATTCAACTTTTCTAAAATAGTTCAAAAAACCTTCCCTTGATCTATTAAGTTTCTAATCTTCATTTATTCTAAGTGGATTGCAGAGTTGTTTTTTGCCCAGTTCAGTGAGACCCATTTCCATTAGAATCCAGCATTGAGAAATTCAATGTCACATCTTTCTAATTATTAGATGTTATTTTTTAAAGTAATAAAATCCTATGCTGTTTTCATCCCTGAAGTCAAATCAATGGATAATTGAAATTGCTATTTACACAGAAAACAACTAACCAATAATTAACAAGAGGCAGATTGCTCGGCATGGACTCCATTTATTATTCACCATATCTCCAGCATACATCTATAGTAATCTTGTTAAACTGAATTGTTTTAAACTCTCAGTTTATAGTCAGCAATGTGCATTAATGTAATCCTGGATGGTCTCAGGTTTTTTGAATGTTGTTGAAGCTGCACCCATCCAAGCTGGTGGGAGAGTATTCCACTACACTGCTGACAGGTTTTGGGAGTCAGGAGTGGAGTTACTCACTGCAGTATTCCTGACCTCTGACCTGCTCTTGTAGCCACTATGCATATGTGGCTAGTCGAGTCGAGTTTCTGGTAAATAGTAACCCCCAAGAATGTTGACAGTGGGGTACTTAACTGACAGTAATACTGTTGAATATCACAGGGCAGTGGTCAAACTCTCTTTTGTGGATGAGTCATGGCTTGGCATTTGCATGGCACATGTGCCTTGCCACTCATCAACCCATTGGATATTGTTAAGATCTTGTCACATTTCAAACTGAACTCCTTCAATTTGGGAGGAGTTGTAAATCGTGCTGAACGTTGTGCAATTATTGGCGAACATCTTCACTTCTGATGATGGAGGAAGGTCATTGATGAAGATGGATGGGCCAAGGACACTATCCTATGAACTCCTGCAGAGACGTCCTGGAGCTGAGATGACTGACCTCCAATACCCATAGCCATCTTTCTATGTGCTGGGTATGACTTAATAATTAAGTCACACAAACAATATTTCAAAACTAATTGAAGGAATAGGTATGAGAGACCCCTCTTCTGGGTGTTTCTAGATCCAAGTGTTGACTTTCATCAACTTTTTTGATCTTGGCAGTTTCCTTTCTCTCCAACATTTGTTTCATGTCAGCAAGTTGAATTCTTCATTTTCAGGAAAACGTTTTACAAGGTAACATTCTTAATATCTGTGTAACATTCCATGGGAAAATCGTTTGTAGTCTGCCAGTTGGAGAGAATTTCTCTGAAAATATTTGACAAATGCACAGCTTCCACAAGACCCAGTGTTCCCAAAGTTGGAGTACTTTTAACAGCCACTTTTTAATTTTCCAGGATTCCCAGGATCAGGGATACGTGCCACTTTTACCCACTACAAATCTCCTAAAATTGGTGCACTAAAAAATCCAGCAGGAAGATCGTCAGTAAAATGGTCTGGTTTTGGTAATAGAGTTATAGACTTATAAAGTCACACTGCAGGGAAAAAGACCCTTCGGTTCAATTCATCCATGCTGAGCAGATATCTCAATCTGACCCAGTCCCAAGTTCCAGGATTTGGCCCATATCCCTTTTAACTCAAAATATTCCTCCAATCACCTTTTAAATGTTGTAATTGTACCCACCTGCAGTACTTCCTCTGGCAGGTTGTTTCACACGCACACCACCTTGTGCAGGAAAAAGTTGCACCTTTGTAAATTTTTCCCCCTGTCACCTTCAAGTTATACTCTCTAGTTCTGACTCCCCCTCCCTGGGAAAAGGACCTTGGCAATTTGACATATCCTTGCCTCTCATGATTTTATAAACCTCTCAGGTCACCCCTTCGACTCCGACGCCCAGGGTAAAAATGCCCCAGCATCTTCCTATAACTTAAAACCTCCAGTCCTGGCAACATCCCTGTAAATCTTTTCTACAGCCTCTCAAGTTTAACAGAGTCCTTCCAAATGAATGGTGACCAGACGTCCATGCCGTGTCCTAAAAGTAGTCACCCCAATGTCCTGTACAGCCACAATAGGACATCCCAACACCTCTACTCAATGCTGTGATCAACGAAAGCAAGCATTTTCTTCACAATCCTGTCTTCCTCCAACTCCACTTTCAAGGAATTATGTGCTGCATTCCTGGGACTATTTGTTTAGCAGCTGATACATTCACTGTATCAATCTGCCCTGCTTAGTCTTCTCCAATTTTGTTCCATTTGCCCACACAGGCGTGTCTTATTGACTTTGTTCTGAGCAATGTGGATGCTTTCTCCCTTTCATACTTTCATTAACACCTATATGATACCTCAATCGCTTCTTCACCATCATTACCAATCTCTGCCTTTGGCTCTAGGTACTCTCACCATGTTACCCTCGCTCTTACTCTCCCCTCTGACAAAGACATAAAAACGAGCATTTTCCAGCACCATTCAGTTCTGAACAAGAGTGAAATCAGACTTTGGACATGAACTGTTTCTCATTCTACGCACGTTTCCTGATGTGAAGACTTCTCCCCCCCACCAGCCCACACAAGGATAGAAATGTCAGGACCTATTTCTCCAAATGTCATCTTTGATCTGCTCATGACACATTCCTTGGATTTGGAGTGTTCTGATGTAGTGTTTAATAGGGATCCATCAAAATCAACATCCAGTCTTGTCTGAGAAGAGAACCAACTCAACTGACAGAACAAGCTGCACAACTCTTCTGTCGGATCTGTACATGCGACATCCTCTCTCTCCCTCTCGTTAACACAACAGGATTAGAGAGGCTTGGAGTACTATTCTCTCTGAACACTATTCCTAATCCACTGTTATTCCAGACTTATATGCGTAACATCTAAACCTAAATAGTTAAAGCTCCTCAACCTGATCTCCCACAAACAACAGAATGGTTTCAGCACTGAAGGAACGTGCTCTAACGGAATTACGTCTGTTCTTAAATTCCATGTTAAGGTTATTATTGCATTAATCTGTTATAAATGGTGTGATTCAGAAAGGCACAGAGAGGCATGTTTTTGTGAATCCCTACGGGAGTTTTCTGATCACAGAAGCATACAGTACAGAAAAGGCCCTGTGGCCCATCAAGTGTGTACCACCAATATATTATCACTTGCACGAGAGTCATAGAGCTGTACAGCACGGAACCAGACTCATTGGTGTCCAAAACTAGAGGGCATAGGTTTAAGGTGGGGGGAGAGGGGGAGGGGGTGTGGGATCTAAGGGGTAACCTTTTCACACAGAAGGTGGTGCATGTATGGAATGAGTTACCAGAGGGAGTGGTGGGACTGGTACAGTTACAACATTTCAAAGGCATCTGGATGGAGAGGTGAGTTCAGAGAGGTATGGGTCAATTGCTGGCAAATGGGATGAGATTAATTGCAGATATCTAGCCATCACGGCCACGTTGGATGGAAAGGTCAGTTTCTGTGCTGTCCGGCTCTATCGTGGGATCATAACCTGTGTCCACATTCCCCCCTGTACCTTGCCACTCGTTGTGAGGCTCAGAGCCCGGGAATATCATTGAGTCACCCAGACCCTGACAATTTCCATATAGCTCAGGGCATTTCTCACAAACACCACTCGGATTGTCAGCCACTGTCAGAAACTTTAGTTTTCCTTTTTATCCAACCTTCAGCACTGGACAAGCATTCTCTGTTCCCATTGTGGGATTGTGTTCAAATAGCGACCAAAATCAGCGACTGGTGAAAATAGCCTCTTTATTCAGCAACCGCAAGTTGTACAAGTTTGAGGTGGTGATGGAAACCTGAAATACCGTCCTTACAGCAGCCTCTTTACACACAGTTCTTACAGAGATTAACACTCCATCACTATGGTGTCCCATTGTTTTATCTATCGTACACAAACGCTGGCTGCTACTCCCGACAGGATTGAGATTGTCTGTGTGGTCTGCTTGCAGAACTAAGAGGTGACAGTCCTTTTGCCTTTTAAGTCAGCAAATGTTAGTAAAATTACTAGGCCTGTGTGCTCTAAATAAGTTAGCCATTGTACCTGCACTGCATAAAAGAATAAGCGGAATTAAACTGTTTACCGCAGCTGGGTTGAGAGACTTGTTCAGTATTTGCCAGTGAGAGTTTCATTCATTCCTGCAATTTCATGGAAGCGCAGTCTCACAAGTCAGTTTCTTAAAGGGGACAGTGGCTGCGAGTCAGGGAAACTGTTTGATGTATTTATGTATTGATGTATTTATTCAGGTCCTGATAGATAGTTGGCAAGGGCTGATTAATTTTGTATTCTTTCATGGAGATAAGATGGCAGGGAGGTATTGTTCTGAAAACATGTTGACAGTTATTGAGAGGTAGCTTTTGATGCAGAAATAGGCCTAAACACTGCTTGTAGTAAGAGCTGGTAAGGGATGAAGGTGTGAAAAAGCAGTAATGAGTTGAAAGAGGTGTTTTAGCTTATTCTATTTTGTAATAGTAAAATATACTATAAAACTGTGATTTTATGAATGAATGAATGAATGAAGCTATGTCACAGGAAAGAGTCATGAGTGAATGAAATGGGAACGCAATATTATTAGATACAGGGCTCCTGTGAGCAGGTTAGAAAAGACTTATGAATGACTAAATAGAAAGAGTTTGAGAGTGGGTTAGTAAAGAGACCTACAATACAATATCTCACACCATGTCATCGTCCTGCCAGCCTTGTGGGGTCGGAGAAACCAGAGCCAATCTTTACACAGGGCAGGTTTCTTCAGCGTCAAACATGACAGATATACACCTCCTGACTTCAGTCCATGTTCCAAATCAGTAAGTGTGTCTTAACAGTTGCTCAACTCACCAGGCAATGTATGCCCTCTTGAATATTAATACAAATAACACCCACAAAGCATCCAAAAGTTTGCTACTCAGTGTGACTGGATTGGTGTCTGAGCAGATGGCATGACTGACTGAATCCCTTCCCGCACTCGGGGCAGGGGAACGGTCTCTCCCCAGTGTTGATAGGCTGGTGTCTACGCAGGGAAGACCAATCAATGAACCCCTTCCCACACACTGAGCAGGTGAATGGTCTCTCCCCGGTGTGGACCTGCTGGTGACTCTGCAGGTGTGAATGAATGCCTTCCCGCAAATGGAGCATGTGAACGGCCTCTCCCCGGTGTGGACCCGTGGTGTCTCTGCAGAGAAGACGAATCAATGAAGCCCTCCCCGCACATGGAGCAGGTGAATAGTCTCTCCCCGGTGTGGATCAACCGGTGTCGCTGCAGGGTGGATGAATCGCTGAAAGTGCTTACCACACACAGAGGTGAACAGCCTCTCCCCTGTGTGAATCCGCTGGTGGGTCACCAGGGTGGATAACTGAACGAACGCCTTCCCGCAGACAGAGCAGGCGTACGGTCTCTTCCTGGTGTGGACCCACTGGTGACTCTGGAGGTTGGAAGACTGGTTGAACGCCTTCCCACACACACAGCAGGTGAAAGGCTTCTCCCTAGAGTGGACCCGCTGGTGACTACGCAGGGTGGATAACTGAACAAACACCTTCCTACACATGTTGCATGTGAAAGGCCTTCTCCCCTCCGTATGGACCCACTGGGGAGGCACTAGGGCAGATGAATGGGTGTACCCCTTCCCACACATTGAGCAGGTGAATGGCCTCTGCCCAGTGTGACAGTGGTGATGGCTTTCGCAAACTCTGGAATTTGAATTCCCTCCCACAGTCCCCACATTTCCACAGTTTCTCCATCACGTGGGAATCCCCACCACTCTCTAATGTCAACAATCAGTTGAAGGACCATTCACAAATGGGAGGTGTTCTATGCCTTGCTGCTGCGAATGGGGTGCTGCTATTTCAGACTTTGTGTGAAGAGCTTGAAGCGGTACAGTCAGTTCACTGGTACACGCTCACTGAGGTCTGTGTACTTCGGTCTCACTAAAGTTTGAAACCTTTCAAATCAGACAGGACAGAAGACAAATAAAATATCCAGTGAGATTCAAAAGGCTGATAACATTCCTGTGCCAGTGAATCGATTGGCTCGATCAGATCTTGTTTTGAGATTACTGGCTGCAATTCCATCCATTCTCATATCCTGCAAAATGGAGATTACAGAAGACATCACTGTCTACGCAGGATAGAAACTCCAAACAGACAATTGTGGTTCCTGTGGAACATTCTTTCTTCTCTCCCTCCCCCCCAGAATGTGAATCTCAATGCCACAGTCTCCCTCCATTCTCACTAGGTATTGCCCCATGTTCCAAATTCTCCATAAATGCTTAAAAATGTTGACTGATGGATCTATGCTCGCCTCTTCCTGCCCTGGACACAGCTTGTCACAGATTGAACCAGGAGTGAGCCATTCAGCTCCTGGGGTTTGCTCTGCTGTTCCATAAAATCAGGTCTGTGCTACTTTGGCCTTCACTCCATTTCCTGCTGTTCTCCATAACCTTTCATATCCCTGTCATTTAAAATTCTCTTCAATTAAGCCTTGAATATATTCCATGAGCCAGTCTCCATTACTCTCTATGGGGGAGCATTCCATAGACTAACAAGAAAGGAATAAATTCCTCATTTCTCCCTGAAATGGGAGACCACTTCCAGGCAGGTGGAGACTAGGTAGGTTTAGAATCATGTTCAGCATGGACTGGATGGAATAAAGAGTCAGAAACGGAGCAGTTTAACCCCAGAATGGAAAGGGGGGGTGGGGGGGGGGGAAAGAAAGTGCCGTACTCACAGATAGTGAACAGAAAAAGCAACTTGCAGTCCGAGGTGAAGCTCAACATTCATTCAAGGAGAGAGGAGCAGCATCAGCTTCAAAAGCTCCTGGTCAAACTTCCGCAGTCAGTCAATACGGCAGCTCTGATTGACACGCGGAACAATCGCCTTCCAGCCATCCAGGGATTCCAATTGACTCACAATTGACCTGTGTGATGTCATGACGTGTGGCCAATAGGAGAGAACCAGCTTGGAACACGGGATTGTCATCGGCCGGCTCCCTCCGAACGTCCAGCCCTCGTATGTGGACGTAACAATGCGGAAGTAGCCCGATCAGTTTCAGACTGAGACCCTCCCAACTCTGGGCAACATCTGGGGGCAAAGCAATATCTCCCCCTTTCTATTCCTCATCCTGGGAGGGAGAGAGAAGAGGGAAGGCACTGTACACTAGTACCAATTGGCGGCGGAGAGTGTGAATGCAAGCGAAGGGGTTTCAGATTCGCTCTCAAGACTTTCAGATCGTCATGGCATTTATCAGAACTGGAACGTGAAAACGGTCAGAGTTTTGTCCAGTGTTATTAAATTGTTAAACATTCAACCTGCTTTTCGTGGTTTTCTCACATTCGATTATGATTAATTGTTGTAATTATGTGTTATAGCTATGTCATATACTTCCAATTATGCTGTTATTGAAGGGGACGGTAAGTGGGCACTGGACAAAGAGACAGAGATGTCCAGCATGGGAACAGACCCCTCAGTTTAACTCGTTCATGCTGACCAGTTAACCTGCATAAATCTAGTCCCATTTACCAACATTTGCCCATATCCCTGTAAACCCTTCCTAATTCATTCACCCATCCAGATGCCTTTTAAATATTGTAATTGTAGCAGCCTTCACTACTTTCTCTGCAGATCATTCCATATGTACAAAGAGAGTCCATTCATCAGTCTAACAATGGCAGGGAAGAAGCTCTTTCTGAACCTGTTGGTGCATGTGTTTCCAGATTCTGTATCTTCTACCTGACCAAAGATGTTGTGAGAGAGCATTTGGGGGTTGGAGGAGAATTTGATGATTTTGGCAGCATTTCTGCGGCAAAGAGAAGTGCACGTGGATACCATGGATGGTAGGTTGACTTCCATGATGGTCTGCAATGTGCATAAAACCTTCTGTAGTATCTTACCACTCTAGGCAAAGCAGTAGCTGGACTAGGTCGTTACACATCCAGATGGAACACTTTCTATAGTGCATCTGTAAAAGTTGGTGAGGGTCATTATTGACATGCTGAATTGCATAAGCCTCTTGAGGAAGAAGTGTTGTTGTGCTATCCTGACTGAGATTGCTCCATCATTTTTCCAGATGATGAGAACACTCAAACAACCCACCGTGGAGTTTGCATTGCTGACAGAAAGCAGTTTGTGTTCAGCAGCAGCTTAGTCACTCACGCACTAGGTGCTGTGAGATTAAAAGTACAGACAGCCATGAGGAACCAGAGGTTTTTCCAACCAACATTCAAACTGATCAGTCTAAACCTTGAAGTCTCAAACGAAATCTAGAAGTTCACTTAGCCAAAAGCTAATGGAGGCATCCTCATGAAATTACCAGATATTCTTGGAATCCTGAAAAGAATTCACGTGAATCCTAGAAAGATATTGCGTGTCTTGGACTATTCCCAAAAAGTGAATGAACTATCAAGATTCATATAAAGATTTGTGGGAACTATGGCAGGGAAGGAAAGAAAACTAGATTTACAATTTAATGCCACACACTATTCTGCTAAGTTACTCCTTTGATTAGGTTTTCACGTTTTTAAACAAAAAAAAGAGCTGTTCTTCCAGTTAATGACTGGGTTTTCAAACTTCTCTTCAAAGTTAATAGTTTTTTTTCTTCAAACTGAATGATTGTAACAAAACTGCATCTCATTGTTGAATTTTTGAATCTGTAGGATGTGCTTAGTAAAGTTTGAATGAACAATATTTCTAAGTGAATTTTATCATTTTAAGTACCAACACATTCTGGAGAGGAAAGACTTGTCCTTGTGTGTTTTGCAACACTTAATCAAGGTCAGTTCAATCGAAGAAGCAGACAGGTTGATGCTCGAGTTGAGAGCTGGGGCGAAACTGCTGAAATAATGCAGGCAGTAGCACAGCAATTAGGGTGAGAAAGTTAGCCAAAAATACAAAAACAGGTAGGAAAGTTTCTTCAACTTTCTTTTAAAAAGTTAACAAAATAAGTGTTGGTTGTATAGAAAATGAGTCTGGGGATTCAATAACGGAGGATAAAGAGATGGCAGATGAATTAAAAAAGAGCTTGAATCTGTTTTCACTAGAGAGGATACAAGTAACACCCTGGAACTAGCTGTAAATCAGGAATTGAAAGGGAGGAAGGAACTGAAGAAAATTACAATTACCAGGGAAGTAGTACTGAGTAAGCTGTTGGAACTGAAGGATTTCATCCAAGACTCTGAAAGAAACACTAACCAGTGAAATAGTTAACACATTGGTTTTGATTTTCCACAACGCCATTAGTTTCAGGGAAGGGTTCTTTAAATTGTGTAAACTCTTTTCTTCAAAAAGGGAGACAGAGAATGGGAAACTGCAGACCATTTACCTTAACATATGTCATAGGGAAAATGTCGAAAGCTATAATTAAAGATGTTATGACAGGGCACTTGTATACGTTCAAGGTAATCAGGCAGTGTGAATGTATTTTTGTCAATGGGAAATAATGTTGTAATAATGTTTTGAAGAACTGCGTCTTCCCAATGCGACTGAGCTAATGAATCTCTGGTGCCAACAGAGAATGGTATCCCTTTCCCCAGTCCCCACATTTCCACGACTTCTCCGCAGTTGTGGTGTCCTTTTGGCTCTTTGTTTCTGATCAGCAAGTGAAACTGTGATCACACTCGGGAAACGTGCACAGTTACTCTCTGCTGCAAATAGTGTAACATTTCTTCAATCTGTGTAACTGGTTACAGTTCCTTCCCACAGTCAGCTCACTGGGGCACACACTCTGTCAACATTGGGAAAAGATGTCCAAAGGTTGAGCAGCGAGACAAAATGCAAAAGCAATAAAATGTTGAGCCACAATGAAGATTGAGCTTCATCCAGATTGCAAATTCTTTCCTCTGTCCAATATCTGTGAGTGCGGTATTTTCTGTTCTCACCCCCTTTTCCATTTCTTTTTCAGTCTGGAGTTCAACTGTTGACTTGCAGCAACTGAAAGGAAAAGGAGTGAATCCGGGAGGGGAAAGACTCTGGAAATGTTAGTCCAGGGTCTGTGTCGTAATAGGAAAAATAGACAGGCAGGAGGCTGCAAGAACACAGCAAGCCAGGCAACATCAGGAGGTGGAGAAGTCGACATCTTGGGTGTAACCTTTGTTCATAACTGGGGGTGGGTGTTGGGAGAGATACAGAGAAAGGGTGAGCTGGGGACACGATGGTGAAGTGGGGATAGGTGAAGACAGGTGGAGGGTACGACCTGATGGGTCAATGGGAGGAAGGAATCTGGTTGGTGGCAAAGACGAGTGGAAAGGAAGGGTCAAGGCTGAGAAGGGAATTGGGGGATGGGAAATGAAGTTATTTGAAAATGGGGAACTCTATGTTGAGTCCTCTGGGCTGCAGGCTGCCCAGGTGGAAGATGGGGTGGTGTTCCTCCAGGTTGCGGTTTAGTTTGTGTGACAATGGAAGAGGCCAAAGATGGTCATGTCAGAAAGGGAGTAGGAAGGGGAATTAAAATGGATGGTGACTGGGGAGGTATGGTCAGCCTCCGCGAACCCGGCTACAATGCTCGGCGAACCGTTCCCACGTTTATGCTCTGTCTCCCCGATGTAGAGAATACCACAATTTGCAAACACATGGTAAATGCAGTACTGTAAGGTGAAGTTATAGCCTTTGCTGTGAAGAAAGTCAGAAAGGAGGTGTATTGTTTAAACCAGGATCTATTTGGGTGTGGTGAAAGGGAGAACTGCAGATGCTGGAGATCTGAGTCAAAGTGTAGCATTGGAAAAGCACAGGTCAGGCTGCATCCAAGGAGCAGGAGACTTGACATTTCGGGCACGAGCCCTTCATCAGGAATGATGTGTGGATGTACAAAGGGGTCTCAGCGTCCTCCTACACCAGTCACTGCCAGTTGTCAGACAGGTGCAGCAAGTAATCAGAAAGGCAAGTGATGTATTAGCAAGAGGAATTGAGGTCAGAAGTGGGGATATCTTCCTGCAGTTAGGGGGTTATTGAATATATCCAAGGCTGCATTCATCTGATTTTTGAACATCAAATAAATGAACGTTTATGGGGAAAGGCAAGAAAATGATTTTAAGACCAGTATAGGACAGTTACAGAGTCATACAGCACAGAAACAGACCCTTCAGACCAACTAGTCCATGCTGACTATATTCACAAACTAAACTAGTCACAGCAGCCTGTGTACGGCCCATGTCCCTCCAAACCTTTCCTATTCACGTACTTATCCAAATGCCTTTTAAACATTGTTACTGTACTGCATTCACCACATCCTCTGGATATTCATTCCACACACAAACTACTCTCTGTGTATAAAACAAAAGATTACCCTGCATGTCTTTTTAAAATCTTTCTCCTCAAACCTTCACATTTGCTGCCTAATCTTGAAACCCCCACCCTAGGGAAAGGATACCTGGCGGTCAACTCAGCTATGTCTCTTGTGATGTTTTAAACTTCTGTAAGGTCAACTCTCAGTCTCCTATGCTCCAGTGAAAATGTCCCAGCCTATCCATGTAGATGTTGGCAGATTCATATCCAGTTATGATCTGTTGAATGCTGGTGCAGGCTTGAAAGACCGAATAGCTTACTCCTGCTTTCAATTCTCACAGTCTGTGTCCAGGACAGCAAGAGACCATAGGACATAGGAGCAGAAATTAGGCCATTCAGCCCATCGGCTCTGTTCCATCATTTAATAATGGTTGATAGGTTTCTCAACCCCATTCTCTCACTTTGTCCCCATAACCCTCTATCCCTTTGATACTCAAAGTCTCCATCTCAGTCTTAAATATCCTCAATGACCAGGCCTCCACAGCCTTCTGTGGCAGTGAATTCCATAGATTCACCACTCATCTCCATTCTGAAAGGTCTTCCCTTTACTCTAAGGCTGTGCCCACTGGTTCTAGTCTCTCCAACCAATGGAAACATCTTCCCAACGTCCACTCTGTTCAGGATTCAGTATTGTTTGTTTCAATTAGAACACTCCTCTCCCCCCCCAAGTGTGGGCCTGTTAACCAGCATGAACCAGACCCTTCAGGTTGTGGTACAGGAACGATTAGGTTGAGCAAACTGAGAATGGAGGGAGAGTGTGTGGGATGTAGATTTTCAAATTCTAGGGAACAAGAGAGGAAAAATAGAGTTCACTATAAATTAGAATTGATTGGATGGGCTGAAGGGCCAAGGAGTGGCAGATGAAAATGCGTGGTTTGCATTTTGGTCAAGCAATGCAGGAAAGACTGACACACTTCAGAGGGGTGTTGCAGAACAAAGAGACCTTGGAGTGCAAGTTCATAGTTCGTTGAAGGTGGAGTCACTGGTAGACAGGATAGTGAAGAAGGCATTTGGTATGCTTTCCTTTATTGGTCAGACCATTGAGTATCAGAGTTGGCAGGTCATGTTGCAGCTGTACAGGCCATGTTTGGAAGACTGCATTTGTTTCTGGTCTCCCTGTTATTGGAAAGATATTGTGTAACTTTGAAAGGGGTCAGAAAAGATTGACAAGGCTGTTGCCAGAGTTGGAGGGTTTAAACTGCAGGGAGAGGCTGAATACACCGGGGATATTTTCCCTGGAATATCGGAGGCTGAGGGGTGACCATTCGACATTCGTAAGGGGCATGGATAGGGTGAATACCCAAGGTCTTTACCCCAGGGTAGGGAAGTCCAAAACTAGAGGGGCATATGTTTGAGGTGAGAGCAGAATTTTAAAATTCTCCTGTTTGGGTACATGAATAGAAAAGATTTAGAGGGATATGGACCACATGCAGGCAAATTGGACTGGATTAATTTAGGATACCTGTTTGGCACAGACAAGTTGGACCGAAGGGTCTGTTTCCGTGCTGTATGACTTTAATCGTCTTCTGTGAAAGCAGAAATCTGATGGTGAAGACTGGAGTTTCAGGATGTTTTGCCCTTACAGGGAGCAGAAATGTTTGACTGAAGTGCGTTGGTGTTAATGTCTTGATGTTCCATTTTGCTCCCACCTTCCTGGGGATGGTAACAGGTTGTTCATCAAGAAGCTGCATTGCACCCTGAATTGACAAATCTTTTTTGCTGAGTGAGGCAATACTTCCTTCAAGTTACACTGTACCAAGGATCCAGTTACAAAAGGACAACTTGGTGGTGACAAACAGTAAAGAAGGTGAGGTGGGATGGGTGGAGAGTGTGTGTGCTTTGAACGGTTTAAAAAGCAGTTCCTTTTTCTATGCTTTTTTGCTGGGGGGGTGGGGGATCTGAAGCTGTAACAAAGTTGGGTCACAATAAAGATTACCTGAACTTACTACCAGGCTCAGATTCTCATTGAAAGCTTTGAGCTCCCAGAGTTTTTAGTTTTAAAGCTGCTCATTTCTTTCAGCCTGCTGCACTAAGTTTCCAATGTTGCGTATCAAATGGAGCAGTGAATGAGTAGCTAGTATCTTGAGAAATTGGGAATTTTTCAGGAGTGCAGAGTGAGTCATTTCATTGACATTGTAAAGTGTAATGGCAGCACCGGGAGGTGTGGGCTGTGTTCACAGGATACAATATGGAGGAGCCAGTATTGGAATGGGGTGGATAGAGTTAAAAATCTCACATCACCAAGTTATAGCCCACAGATTTATTTGGAAGCACCCGCTTTTGGAGTGCTGCTCCTTCATCGGGCAGCTGCGGACCAAGGTAATAAGACACAGATTTCATAGCAAAAGATCACAGTGTCATGCAACTGATAGGAGATATTGAACAAGCCCAGATTGCTGTTACCTCTTTCATCTTTTAGAATGGGTTGCAGGTTTCGGTTCATTAATATAAATCTTTTAAACCACATTCTCGAGATGACTTAAGGTTTTATAAAAAAATAGGTGACATCTCAGTTCAGACAATGCTTTAAAGGTGTGAGGTTCGAGCCTATCAGTATCCCAAACTTGAATCAGACCAGTTCTATTTCCAAAGTAGGAATGTATAAAATATTACATGGATTGACTGCCTGCAGTTTACGTGCTCTTTGAGCAAAATTGAAAGTATCTGCAAGAATAATCCTGCCAATACAAATTCACCCCAAAGAGATATGTGTGTGCATTCATGAGAGAATGTGAGTGTGTGCATGTAAGATTGTGTGCGTGCAGGTAAATTGTGAGTGTGATGGAGTGTAAGCCTGTGAATGTGTTGGGGGGAGTATGTCTGTGTGTCTAAGAGAGAGCACGTGTGTATGAGAGGGGTATGGATAAAAGCAAGGGCTTGCATTTTGTGAAAACAAGGAAGGGCAGGACATGTACAGTTAATGGTAGGGCCCTGGGTTATGTTGTAAAACAGAGAGACATGGGGAGGGGGAGGGTGGTGAGGGATCAGGTACTTTTTTAGAGAGGCTGGGACTTTTTTCACTGGAGTGAAGGAGGCTGAGGGGTGACCTCATTGAGATTTATAAAATCATGAGGAGTGGCGGTAAGGTGAATAGCAAAGGGTTCTTCCTTAGCATAAAACTAGCGGGTTTTAAAATGAGCTCAAAGCTAGGGGATATATTTCTTTAAGGTGAGAGGAGAGAGATTTAAAAGAAACCTGACAGGCAATGGTTTGACAGAGGGTGGTTTGCACGTGGAATGAACTTGCTGAGGAACTGGTAGATGAAGGTACAGGTACAATGTTTAAAGACATTTGGGTGGGTACATGAATGGAAAGGTTTAGAGGGATATGGGCCAAATGCAGGCAAGTGGGACTAGTTTAGTTTCGGAATCCTGCTCGGCATGGACGAGCTGTTTCTGTGTTGTATACCTCTATGAACCAGAAGTGACCTTACTGAAACCAGTAGAATTCTGAAAGGGGCTTGATAGGATAGATACAAATGCTCCTTTGGTGTTGGGTTGGGGAGTCATAGAATCCCAAAAATGTGTAAATAGGCCATTCAGTCCATCTATTCCACACTGGCCCTCTGAAGAACATCCCACTCATACCCACCCCCTTACACCATATTTCCCATGGATAATCCACTCTAATTTGCACATCCCTGGGCACTATAGGTAATTTAGCACAGCCAATCCACCCTAATCTATAAATTACCTTCTCAAGAGTGTAATTTAAATGCAGAGCTTTTCTAAGAAAAATGTCAGTCTGACTCAATATAGGGACCCAGACAGAATTCACACCTGTTATTAGAAAAACTCTGCATTTAAATGACATTCTTGAGAAGGCAATTAAAAACTAGTTCAGGGATTAACATATCACAGAGCAGAAACCCATTCTAAAAGATGGAAGATTTAATCTAAAATTGTTTAATGTATCACATTTTCATGACACTGGACTGTATTTGCTACAAATTCCGGGATCACGATCTAATTCTCCACAACCATCTGATGAAGGAGCGGCGCTCCGAAAGCTAGTGCTTCTAAATAAACCTGTTGGATTCCAATCTGGTGTTGTGTGATTTTTAACTTTGTCCATGGGAAACTCATGAGTTGTGGGACGGTAACAGTTGTTATTTTGTGATCCTGATGAAGGGCTTTTGTTGTGGTTCTGTTCGCCGAACTGGAAGTTTTTGCTGCATAAAAGTTTGTGCAGCAAAAACTTCCAGCTCGGCGAATGCAGCAAAAACTTCCAGCTCGGCGAACAGAACCACAACAACGGACACCCGAGCTACAAATCTTCACTCAAACTTTAAAGGGCTTTTGCCCGAAACGTCGATTTCGCTGCACTTTGGATGCTGCCTGAACTGCTGTGCCCTTCCAGCACCGCTAATCCAGAATCTGGTTTCCAGCATCTGCAGTCATTGTTTTTACCATTTTGTGATCCATTCCAAGTGAAAATTATCCTCTGCGCAGACACGGGTGAACAGCCTGTTTTTCTGCATTGTGCGGGATCAGGCTAGCAGCTTTTAAATCCTTACGTTCAGCAGAAGCAAACTGTAGATCAGCAATCGTATTCTGAGAGTGGTACTTCCTGGTTAATCCCATTGGGTCAACAGAGAGAGAGGGAGAGGATGTCACATCTAAAGTTCATACAGAATAGTTGTTTCGGTTGTTCAGTCAGTTGAGTTGATTCTGCACTCAGATGAGACTAGATATTGCTTTTTAATGGATCATAATTGAAACAACAATGGAACACCTTAAATTCAAGGAATTTTGATGGGCAAATCGAACCTTGAAGAGATAATGTTATTCCATTAATAACGCTGGGTGACCCAAATTAGACATTTTTATTGATAGCTCCAAATCACATTCCTGCTGGATTTTTTCAGGGCAAACAATTTCAGATGGGAGAACTTCTGTATCCTGGCAAGGCAGTGAAATGAAAAAAACGGTTGTTTAAAGCATTTTAACTGTAGACCCACGAGCTCTTGTCCATTAAATCTCTTTATTTGCAGAAATAGCCCGTGAAAATGTCCATGTCCCTTTAAAATGCAGATTTTAAATGTCCCTTTAGATATGAGGCCGTTCCGTTAGATGTCGGAATATCTGTTTAAATGGAGCCGTGAGCTTTCCCAATGTAGACAGGGCTCCTCGAAACGTGGCAGTGTCCCCCCTGCAGCTGCAGAGCGAGACAGGAGAGTTTGTTTTTGTGAATGAGCAGTTGTAGCGCGAGATGGCTGTTGCTTGGTGACGGTGAGGCTCCCCCGGCCCCGCCCATCCCCCCGTGCAGACGTCACGCGGGGGTGAAGGCGGTTGGGAGGAGAAGTCGCTCGAGCGGGGAAGCGGCGGCC
Source organism: Hemiscyllium ocellatum (assembly GCF_020745735.1). NCBI lineage: Eukaryota > Metazoa > Chordata > Chondrichthyes > Orectolobiformes > Hemiscylliidae > Hemiscyllium > Hemiscyllium ocellatum. Next base: position 646,419 of record NW_026867482.1, on the reverse strand, counting down.
GTTAGGAAAATGGCGCCGTGCGGCCCGGGGCAGACCCCCGTCACTGGTCACCGCCGCCTTCCTGGCGCAGCTGCTGTGTCACGGCCACACCGGCCGGCTGTACAGCAGGCAGGAGCCGGTGACCATTCTGGAGGCGGATGGGGTTAAGGCCCTGCTTGGGAACTGGTCGGCCGCCTGGGTGGTGGAGTTCTACTGGTCGTGGGGCGGCCCCTGTGTCAACTATGGGGCCACCTGGAAGGTACTGGGCCCGGGAGGTGAAAGGTGAGGCAGGTTGTGGGGGGGGACGGAGGGGAAGGAATGTGGGGCCTGTCCTGTCATAGTCACATTTTACACTCACTTTCCATCTGCTTTTACTGGCGCTTGTGCTGTTTACCCCTCACTGTGTTTTAATCCTTGTGCTGTTTACCCTTTGCTGTTACTTGTGCAATTGCTGAGGGTAGTGTGTAAATACAAGTGAAGGATACTATGCACCAGCATGTATATGTTCCTCAGTTATTGAAGGGGCAGGACCTGTTGAGAATGGTTAGTAAAGTGTGTGGTGCACTAAGCCTTGTTAACATGGAGATAGTTTGGTATTTGGAAAAATATACTTTTTATTATTTAGAATCATAAAGATGTACAGCACATGAACTCACCCATTTGGTCCAACCTGTCCATGCCAACCAGATATCCTAAATTAATCTAGTCCCATTTGTCAGCACTTGGTTCATGTACCCATCCAGATGCCTTTTAAATGCTGTAATTATACGGCCTCCACTACTTCCTCTCGCAGCTCATTCCATACGTGCACCATCCTCTGCATGGAAAAGTTGTCCCTTAGGTACTCTGGGGAAAAGACACTAAAAAAAATGTTGAGCAGCCAGACAAAAGCGATAAAATGTTGAGCCACATGGGGAAAAAGAACTGTGGCTCTACCCTTTATTTCTCCTCTTGGCATTTGAACATTTAACATCTGTCAATAACACCAGCATCGCCACAGAGCACATTGTGTCTGCTCCTCGGTGTGAACAACAGCGCACCTGCTCGCTGGTGTCACCAGTACATTGTCCATGCTCCTCGCTGTCGGCAGAAAAGGAGACATCGCTTATCTCTGTTCCTAAAGGTCTTCCCTTTATTCTTAAAGCTGTGTCCTCTAGTCCTAGTCTCTCCTACCAATGGAAACATCTTCCCAATGTCATTGCACTGTGGGGATGAAGCCCTAGCCTGTCCAGTAATTTCTGGTGGGTGAGACGAGGCCTCAAGGTTAGAGGGAGTAGCTTTCAGACAGAGATGAGGAGGAACTGCTTTTCCCAGAGGGTCGTGAATCTATGGAATAGTCTAGATTAGAGTGGTGCTGGAAAAGCACAGCAGGTCAGGCAGCATCTGGAGAGTAGGAAAATCGATGTTTCGGGCAAAAGCCCTTCATCAAAATCTAGGGAATACACTGGCTAAGGAAGCAATAGAGGCAGCTTCATTAAGTATATTCAAGATACAGTTGAGTGGGATTTGGCCTGGTTGGGGAATTAAGGGGTTCCTTGTGACAGTGCAGGGAGGAGAAGATGAAACGATGGATAGATCAGCCATGATCTTAATGAATGACGGAGCAGGCTCACTTGTAGCAACTGGAGTGAATCCAGCGAGGGAGCAGACTTTGGGACCTCAGGTATGTGTCTTGGTTACCTGGGTGAGGAGAGACAGAAGGACAGGTTGGGACTTTTTTCCATAGCTTGCCAGAGTCTGAGGAGTGACCTTATACACTTTTATATCATCATGAGGGGCATGGATAGGGTAAATAAACATGGTATTTTCCTTTGGATGGGGCAGTCCAGAACTAGAGGGTAATAAGTTTAGGATCGAGCGTGTGGTGCAGCAGCAAGTCAGGCAGCATCCGAGGAGCAGGAAAATTGACGTTTCAGGGAAACTCCCTTCAGGTAAGTGTGTGTGTGTGTTTGTGTGCTGTGAGTGTGTTTTTGCATGTGTGCCTGCTTGATAAAGTGTGATTGTGATGGAGTATGAGTCTGCGAGAGGGTGAGAGTTTTGAGGGGGTGGTGTGTGTGTATGTCTGAGAGAGAGCGTGTGTGTATGAGAGAGGAATGGATATAAGTGAGGGGTTGCATTTGCTAAAATAAAGGAGGGCAAGAGTTGAACAGGTAATGGTAGGGCCCTGGGTCATGTTGTAGAACAGAGACCTGGAGGTGTTCAGGTTCATTGTTCTTGAAAGTTACATCACTGGTAGAGGGGGGTGAAGAAGGTGTTCAGCACACTTGCCTTCATGGTTCACATGCTGAGTTCAGGAGTTGGGACATCATGTTGGAGATGCACACAGAAAGTACGTTACTCAGAGGGTGATAGGTGCCTGGAACGCATTGCCAGCAGAGGTAGGGACGGTAGATTCATTCAAGGTGCATCCGAGCAGTAGGACAGTCGAAGTTTCGGGCACAAGCCCTTCATCAGGAATGATGCGTGGATGTTCAGAGGGGCATCAGTGTCCTTCTGTGCCAGTTGTCAGACAGGTGCAGCAGGCAATGAGCAAGGCAAGTGGTGTGTTAGCAAGAGGAATTGAGTTCAGAGATGGGAATGTCATCCTGCAGTTAGGGGGTCATTTGAATAAATTCAAGGTTGAGTTAATCTGATTTTTGAACAAGAAAGAAGTGAATGTTTATTGCGGAAGGCAAGAAAATGGTTTTAAGACCAGTTTAGAACAGTTCCAGAGTCAGACAACACAGAAACAGACCCTTCAGTCCAACTAAACCGTGCTGTGTTCACAAACTAAACTAGTCCCACCTGTGTGTATTTGGCCCATATCCCTCTGAACCTTTCCTATTCATGTACTTATCCAAATGTCTTTTAAACCTTGTTACTGTACCTACATCCACCACCGTGTCTGGACATTGATTCCACACACAAACTACTCTCAAAAAAAAAGGCGCTACTCCAGTCTTTTGAAAATCTTTCTTCACTCACCTTCCTCATTTGCTCCCTAATCTTGAAACCCCCATCCTAGGGAAAGGACACCTGCGGTTCACCTCATCTACCCTCCATGATTTTATGAGCCTCCTTTTAAGGTCACATCTCAACCTCATGTGTTCCAGTGAAAAAAGTCCCAGCCTATCCACCCAGCTGTAGGTATATTCATATCCAGTTATGAATTGTGCAATGCTGGTGTTGACTTGAAAGACCGAATGGCCTAGTTTTGCTCCCAACTCTCTCACTCTGTGTCCAGGACAGCAAGAGGCCCTAAGTCAGAGGAGTAGAAATTAGGCCATTCAGTCCATCAGGTCTAATCACCCCATTCAATCGTGGCTGCTAGGTTTCTCAACCCCATTCTCCTTTAACCCTTGATCCCCTTGATACTCAAGAACCTATCTGTCTCAGTTTTAAATATCCCCAGTGACCTGGCCTCCACAGCCTTCTATGGAAATAGATTCCACAGATTCACCGCTCTCTGGCTGAAGAAGTTTCTCCTTTCTAAAAGGACTTCCCTTTACTCGAAGCGCTGCCCTCTGGTCTGAGTCTGTCCTACCAATGGAAACATCTTCGCAACATCCACTCTGTCTGGGCTGTTCAGGATTATGTATGTTTCAATTAGACGCCCCCCCCCCCCCCCAGTGTGGGTCTTTTAATCAGCATGAACCAGACCATTCAGGATGAGGTACAGCAGGGATTGGGGTCAGCAAAATGAGAATGTAGGGAGAGTGTGTGGATTGGAGATTTTCAGCTTGGGAATGAGAGAGAAAAGAGGGTTTGCTATAAATTAGAATTGATCGGATGGGCCAAAGTGTGGTGGATGGAATTAAATTTTGAGAAATTAGAGTTGTTGCATTTTGGTCAAGCAATTCAGGCAGGACTGACACAGTTAAGGGGAGTGTTGCAGAACAAAGAGACCTTGGAGTGCAGGTTCCATAGTTCCTTGAAAGTGGAGTCTCCGGTAGACAGGATAATGAATGAGGCATTTGGTAGGATGGCCTTTATTGGTCAGAGCATCGAGTAGATGAGTTGGGAGGTCATGTTGTGGCTGTCCAGGATGTTGGTTAAGCCAATTTTGGAATACTGCGTTCAGTTCTGGTCTCCCTACTGTAGGAAAGATGTTATGAAACTTTGAAAGGGGTCAGAAAAGATTTGAGCTATAGGGAGAGGCTGAATAGGCCAGGGATATTTTCCATGGAGCATCAGAGGCTGAGGGGTAAACTTATAGACCTTTGTAATGGGCATGGATAGGGGGGGGAAACCTAAGGTCTTTTCCCCAGGGTAGGGGAGTCCAAGAAAACTAGAAGGCATATGTTTGAGGTGAGAGCAGAATGATTTAACAGGGGTCTGAGGGGCAATCTTTTCACATAGAGGGTGGTGCATGTATGGCACGAACTGCCAGAGGAAGTGGTGGAGACTGGCACAATTACAACATTTAAAAGGCGTATGGATGTCGGTCTGTTCTCAGCTCTGCTGGATTTGTGTTGAAGCTCTGGCTGCCGCCACCCCCCCCCCCCCCCCCCCCCCCCCCCCCCCCCCCCCCCCCCCCCCCCCCCCCAACTGTCTTTACACCATCTGGGACAATAAAACATTCAGTCAATCAAGTCCCATTGCACAATCTCCCAGCCTGTGAACCATCCAGGCACAGTGTAGTCACAGCAGGGAATCAAACAAGAAAAATGAAACAACATTAGAAATAAATAGGTGCTCGTGTTTAATGTTTATTCATTAGGAAGTAAACCAGAAATAAGGCTCTATTTGTATTTGCAGATACATTCTATTTTGCTCAAAAAATACACAATCAGTAAGCAGTCAATCCATGTAATATTTTGTAAATTCCACTTTGGAAATAGAACCAGTCTGACTCAAGACTGGGACACAGACAGACTCTGACCTCACACCTTTAATGCATTATGTGAACTGAGATGTCACATTTTGCTATAAAACCTCGAGTTATCTTGATAAGGTGCCTTGCAAGAAGGTCTGGGATTTACATGTGAATGATAGCTGCAATCCAGTCTAAAAGATAAAAGACTTGACGGTCCAGGTTTGTTCAATATATCATTTCGGTGGCAGAACG